>NC_041221.1:139449863-139459947 GCF_002837175.3 Physeter macrocephalus
GACCGGGGCACGAACCCGTGTCCCCTGCATCGGCAGGCGGACTCTCAACCACTGCACCACCAGGGAAACCGGAGAAACCATTTTTAATCCCCATTTTATAGGCAGTATAAAACAACTTTATTCAAAGTCATATCATGGGTTAGGAGCAGAGCCAGAGGTGGAATCTGATTTTTTGCCCTTCCCGAAAGTAGATTCCTCTTCTGCTTGGCCCTCCATGTTAGGGAACGTATATATGTAACTGCATATACAACCTAACTGCCAAGCCCAGAGGAATCCTCCGGGAGCCTGCTAAACAAAGTAACACCTAGTAGGGACAGAGCTTCATGTTCTCACATAATCTAGAATTTAGAACTAGAAGCAGACATCTCTAGCTCATTTCAGACCAAACCAAAAGTCACTAATCCAAACCTCAGAGAGAGAGCTCAGCTTCTGATTTGCTCCCCAAAAAAAAGCCCTTTGGGAGAAGAGGCAAAACTTTAATTTAGTTATCAGTTCATACAATGCTGTGTATGTGATATATTTTTTCTAGTTTGTCCGTAGGATTGAAAATTAATTATAAGGCAGCATGGATCTTTTTCAAATGTCACCATGTTTTCAAGTTTTCCTAACTACTCTCTAAGTCAAATCACGGCTATGCTCGCTATTAGCTGTATAACAATTGGGCAAATACTTTGAATTTTTAAAATAATCTAAAACAGTGATAATAATAACACCTACCTCATTGAATTGTTGTAATCTTTAAATGAGATACGCATGTGACACATCTGGTGGGGTGCTTGGCAAGTACATTTTATGCATGTGACAAGTACATTTTAGTTGTTGATTTCACTATGCAAAAAGCATTTTAAAATGCATCTTTGAAGCCAAATACGCAAAGAGTAATTGTGCTTTTGTCAAGTTGTTTTATCTTGAAGTTAATAAGACTTATCGCCTAAATGCAGTCAGTTAAATGCATCATTTAACTGACAATTTATATCATTGATTAATTTGCATCTTAATGAAGGATGTGAGGTGACAGTGACGGAGCTTACCAAGTCTCTCCCCTGCATCAGTTTACTTCGGCTTTCTCTTTACTCTTCAAGTTTGCTTTGTTAGAATTTCACTGGCTTGTGAGCTCCTTGAAGGCAGAGGTAGGTGTTTTCATCTGCATTCTCTCACAGAATCCACCACATGGTTGCCACGCAGTAAACAACACTTGTTGAACATTGATTTGATGCCAAGAAACTAAAAAATTCATCCATTAACAGAATTTATGTTTGCTTTGAGATTCCCACTGTGTTTGGTCAACAAGAGTACCCTGAGTTCTCTGGGATCTTAATTCTACTCTTGGGCAGGCACTGCTTTATTCTATTCTGAGCAGCTCTTATAGCACACACAAAAAAGAGGAGGGAGACAAAAAGAGAAAAAATAAGGAAAGAAAAATGAAAGGGGACTAAGAATTTATGTTATGTGCAAAGGTTAAGAATCCACCTGCCAATGCAGGGGACACGGGTTCGATCCCTGGTCCGGGAAGATCCCACATGCCGTGGAGCAACTAAGCCCGTGCACCACAACTACTGAGCCTGCGCTCTAAAGCCCGCAAGCCACAACTACTGTAGCCCACGTGCCCAGAGCCCGTGCTCTGCAACAACAGAAGCCACCGCAATGAGAAGCCCGCACACCGCAACGAAGAGTAGCCCACACTGGCCACAACTAGAGAAAGCAAACGTGCAGCAACAAAGACCCAATGCAGTCAAAAATAAATAAATAAAATAAATAAATTTATTTAATAAAAAGGAAAATGAAAGGGAAATAAGGAGAGAGCAAATAGGGCAGGAGAGGAAAAAAATGAATTAATGAATTTTACTTTTTACCTTTCCCCAAAGACCCTTCTGTTATTATGTGATCTTTTCTTTTTAATGTCAATTTATCTTTTTTTTAAATTTAGGTATAGTTTATTTACAACATTGTGTTGTCAATCTATCTTTTATAATGAAAAAGAAAAATGTATACAGCTGTTAATCTCCATATTAAAATATTTCAATTAAAATGGTAACATAAATTGAGACCTGATTTGCTAATTACAGCTATTATCCATGTTTTGGAGGTTCCTGGAAGTTTTGAGGTTGCAGAGTAGACGGGAAGGAACATGATTTTGAAATTAGACAGACACAGTCCTACAGCAATGTGTATACCTTGTCCAAGTTACTCAACCCCTTTGCACTTCTATTTCTTCATCTTTAAAATTAATATGTAAATTACTTAATATTAATATAAATACTTAATATTAATCCCCCTCTCAAAATTATATCAGAGTCAAGAGTACAAGCTCTGGAGTTAGGCTCAAATGGTGGCTCCAACATTTGCTAACAGGGTAACGTTATATGAACTTCATTTTCCTTATAAATATAATACAGGTATTAATAATATCTACCTCATCAGGTTGTGAGGAGGAATAAATGAGATAATCAGGAATTCTACTCTGCCCCTTAGTAGACTTGCATGATCAAAATATATACTCAATTATTTTTATAATTTTGTTAATACAAATATTGTGAAATTTAATTTTCCCTCTTCGTGTGTATATACATACATATATGTGTATGTGTATATATATATACACATACATATATGTATGTATATATATATACACATACACATATATGTATGTGTGTATATATATATAAATATATATACACACATATATATATATAGATATAATATCCTTGATTTTGCCTGCCTCTTGGCCCACAAAGCCTAAATATCTATTATCCAGCACTTCACAGAAAAAGTAGTTTACTGACCTCTGGCTTAGAAGATAGGAAGTCATACCATCCCAAGGTACTGCTTCCATTAAGTCATATATTTTCTATTAATGAAGCCGATTCCATGCAGGTAAGAGCAGAGAGACATGAGGCTAGAGGAAGGAGGGAAATGTAACAAATTTTAAAGAGAGATTCTTTTCTTTATTGGGAAAAAAAAGGAGGTTCTTTTTTCCCTTCCATTCTTTTTACGTCTAAGTGAGAAGAATGCCTTATGGTTAGCTTACCAGTACCCTTCCTGGACACCTATTAAATAAATGGTGATGGAACAACTGGTGATGCATATGGAAAAAACAAAATCAGATCCCGACTTCATATACCAGGTGGATAAAAAAAAAGTTTTAACGTGAAAAGCAAAGCTTTAAAATCCTTAAAATATTGAGGATGCTGTTTGGCTTTGGGATAAGACACAAACCATCAAGAAGATGTAGCACTTAAGCCTTATGTAGTCCTAGGAAGACCCTTGCACACACGTATACAAGGAGACACACACAGGACCGTTCACAGACCATTGTTTGTAAAAGCAGGAAACTGGACACAAATTTAATGTCATCAGTAGAAAAAGGGATCAATACATTGTGATATGTTAATGGACTACTACATGCTAGTAAACAGAGCTTCACAAAGTATTCACACAGGTGAATCTCACAGACTTATGAGTGAAAAAAGCAAGTTGAAGATAAATCAGTATTATGTCATTTATATAAAAGTCAAAAACATGCTGAACAATACTACATTGTTTTAGAATAGGCACACACGTAGTAAAAATATAAAGGAATGCTGAGAATGATAAGCCTAAAATTCAGAATATTAGTAACTTCTGCTGCGAAGACATGGGCTACAATTAGAATATACACAGGGTATTTCAACTATACTTAATGTTTTTACATTTCAACCTAGAAGTACAGTACATAGGTATTTATTATATTATACTTTTAAGCCTTACTACATATATCACGCATCTTATAGCTTATTGCATTATAGTAAGTATAAAAATCAAATTATTAAGAAAGAGGCCCTAAAACACCCTTTCCTTTATAGGCATTACCTTTTTAGAGAGCCATGCTGGTTTTTCCTGTATTTCCTACGTTGCTGAAATGGACATAATTGCTTTCCTCAAGAGTACCACAGCTTATATTTTGTCCAAGACATATTACTTATTGAACTAAGGAAATGGCCACTGGACTTTTTGAGGAGAGTCATGTAATACCCCGGGAGGCCAGTAATAATACAGATGAAAGTCCTTGGTACCTTGAATTAGGTTATTTTTATAAGATTGAGAGGAGCACTGATGAACCAAAAAAAAAAAAAAGTAACTACTCTAATGTTAGAATATCAAACTCTGGCCAGTGGATGATGTGCCTGCTTAATAATATTTTCCAATGCAATTAGATTAGAAGGACAAAATACTTAAAAGCCAAGATTACATTAGGAGTTATTGGGGCAAAATCATATTTTCATTCTAAGGTATAGTTAAAAATTCCAAGCAATTCAACAGGTCTGGAAAAGAGCATCTAGTTATCAATTCTCTCAGTTAAATGAAATATTTGTGCCAGGTGACAAATGTGTGTGTATGCATATGCTTATTTTTTAACAAAGAAATCATTCCACATATACTTTCACATAGCCTGATAAAACTAGAATATATATAGTGAACACTTTCATATATATATGTATACACATATATAGATAACTATATATATTCTTCTGAAATATAATTGAGATTTTATTACTTCAAAAACTACATGCATATTTATATATTTTATATATTAATACATAACATTATATATAACATATACAATATAAATTACGTGTTGTGTGTAAAAGTTATATATATATTTCAGAATTGAAATGTGTCAAAGAATCTAATACAACTTTATTTTATAGATAGAAAACTAAAGCTCAAAAATGACAATCAAGGTCTCATCAAATTATTAGCAAGGCTAATGCTAAGATATGTATTTTTCATTCTTAGTTCTCAGTTCAAAATTGTGCAAGAGACATGTCATTCTTAGCCACACAAAAAGTAGTAAATGTGGGTCACTGTTATTTACTTGTCATCAGATACATGAAACATGAATGTCCCGATCTGGGCTACACAATGAAAGAAAGATGTGAAGAATTTGGAAGGGATCTAGAGAAGAGTCCAAGGGCAATCAGAAAATCAGTTGAGAGGAAAGCATTAAGGCAGAGAAAACTCAGCTTGTAAGGAGGAAGCCAAAGAAGGATTTTGCTCACAGTAGGCACTTAATGGCTTGGAACTGCATTCAGTGGGGAAAGCTCATTGAACAAGGGTGGGAAACATTCCCCCAGTTATTGAACCAGAATAACCTCAAAGCAAGGGCCTATTCCTCCCCACATTCCTTGCAAAAAGATATCCCAAATATTTTCCCCATCACTTAGAGATGAAATATTCAGTTCATTTATTTTGTTAAAGCACTGAGAATAGGCAACATAAAACTTTGATATGCACAAAATGCTAAATACATCTCATTTCCATTTCTATATTAGAGTCAGTTAAAGTTTGAATAAACATAAACTGAAGACTGGGTGAGACGACAAAAGGATAGAGGCAGAGTGGTAAGGATAGAAGCTATACCCTGGGCATTAGCTATATTGTTCCTCTTTAAAATGCTGATAAACTGCCTACTTTCTATAGCTTTTTAATTGTTCAGATTCATAGGTTCTGCTCTGAATCATAATATTATAATTGCCAACGTGGAAAAAATGATTTTTGGAGCAGTACCAGCAGCCAGAGCATGCTCAGCCCGGGGAATAGATGAAATGAAGCCCATTAGAATGGTCTCTCTTCCATGGATACTCTCTTCCAGATCTTGATCAGGGACCATAGCTCCCCAGCTCTAGTCTTAAAAGATGGTGACCTGATCCCATCTCCCATAAAGAGACAATAAGAAGACCCAAGCTCTAATTGCAGCATGAGCAATTTAAATCAGTGGCTAGAAAAATTTCCCAACCTTAAGGCTGAAATGGATTTCTTTCTTTTTTTTTTTTTTTTTTTTTTTTTTTTTTTTTACTGTTGTGGCCTCTCCCGTTGTGGAGCACAGGCTACGGATGCGCAGGCTCAGCGGCCATGGCTCACGGGCCTAGCCACTCCCGGCATATGGGATCCTCCCGGGCCGGGGCACGAACCCGTGTCCCCCGCATCGGCAGACGGATTCTCAACCACTGCGCCAGCAGGGAAGCCCTGAAATGGATTTCTGAGAGGTTTTGCAAACAATTGAATATCACCAGAATTACCTTGTGTTACATGAATATTTAAAAACTGCTTTAGAATTGAGTTTCATTATAAAATTGATTTAAAGAATTAACATACCTTTCCACTGTTTGATTTACCTTTTTTGGTACTCACTGCTTTTTTTTTTTTTTGCTTTTATTATTTTGGTTTACTGATATATATATTTAACATCCTTATTAGAGTATAATTACTTTACAATGGTGTGTTAGTTTCTGCTTTACAACAAAGTGAATCAGCTATACATATACATTTATCCCCATATACCCTCCCTCTTGTGTCTCCCTCCCATCCTTCTAGGTGGACACAGAGCATCGAGCTGATCTCCCTGTGCTATGTGGCTGCTACCCACTAGCTATCTATCTTACATTTGGTAGTACTCACTGCTTTTTACACCATGTAAGTAGGCTTTATTTTGATACACTAAAAATTTCATATTGATGTCTATACGACATAGTATAAGTATTAAAACAAATTCCCTAGCACAAACTCTCCAACCTTTCCCCTGCTGACTCTCTTAAGGCTCCAGACTCCCCTCTGTCAACTTCAATTCAGTCTTGACTCTCATACTCTCAATTCCCATTCTGCCTCTAGCTGGGTCCTGGTTAAGACAGAGGTTCCGTGGTTTGTTCATAAATGATTATCTCTTATTTTTGTGATATAATAAAATAAAAAACAGAAAATCAGTGTGACTCAGGTCAAATATTAAATTCTAATTTTGGTTCAAAGTAGATGATCAAAGATAGCCACATTTAAATACCATTCACCTCATTGGAGATGCAGTTCAATCTTTTATTAAACCATAGAAATGATTGAATCTTTTACAGAAAAAGCCAAAGCCATGTTATTCCACTAGGAAGACTGTGACCTAGACCAGCATCAGAATAGAATATGATCTGAAGAGATGATAAAAATTGAGTCCGGTTAAGCATGACCTTGCGACAGACATAAACATCCAAGGAGTATCTGAACTGGCATTTAAGCTAGGGTATGTTGGTCAATATGAATGCTCATGTAGTGATTAAAATGTACCACATTTAAACAGCACAGAAACAGTGTTTTTTAAAAAGTGCATTATTACAGGCATAGAACATTATAAATAGAATGCCAAAGCAAACAAATGCTCTCAAACACAAAGAAAAAAAAAAAGCAGAAGGAATGCATTTTAAATCATTTTATTAAGAAATTCAACACTTAAAGCTCAATAAAAATTTATGTAACTGATTTCTGCAGATATCTGAATTGGAGATGTTGATTTTAGGCTTCTTTTTAACTGCTGCTGTGATAAAATTTAATTCTTGAGAATTTAAATAGGAACACATTAGGTAACAAGGCCTAATTTGAGCCACTGTCAGATCATACTATACATTTGCTCTTATCTCAAGGGATGAATATTGAAAAAATTTAAAGCACAGCAGAGTTAAATGTTCAAGGATGTCCTGAAATGACTAAATTCTATAGGCATACAGACCCACTCAAGGGGAAATTTTAAATGGGCACATATCAAACATTTTTTTTAAAGCTATATAAAAACACTGACCTAAAAATGCTACTGTTGGAATGACTTCTAAATGGGCAAGAAAAAAAAGCATCTCACTTTGAATGAAGTCTTCCATTCTAATGCAGAAATAATTTGAGGCGTGGGTATGACATCATACTTTTAGCAGTATTCATATTCCACTGCTTAAGAGTAGATAAAAATGTTGAGATAATTGAGAACCAAAGAGCAATGCTTGTACAAACATGGATGTGACTTGCATGTTTCAACAAATCACAGAAAACTATATTCACATTAAACAAAACTGTTAGGGAATAAAATTATTGAAATTCTCAAAATTTAAACTCTAAGTTTAAATAATGATCAACCTCAGCACTGTTAAAAGCAAATGTGACACTCCAATGATGAAAGATGCCAATACCAATGCAGCACTACTTACAATTTTTAAAAGAAGGTACAAAGATCCCAATTGTTCAACAGTAGGGAACTGGTGAAGTAAATTTAACCACTCAAATAATGATATTCAGCTATTAAAAAGAATGAAATTTCAAAGTTCAACATACATAATGATGCCTATAATAGATTGCTTAGTTAAAAAAAAAAGTTGACTTTGAAAACAATATGCAAAGTGAAAGATGCCAGAAGCAAAAGGCCACATTTTATGCTTCTCCTTGTATGAAATGTCCAGAATAAGCAAATCCAGAGATGGAAAATAAATAGCAGTTGCCAGGGAATGGGAGGTGGGGAATTGAGAGGATAAGGGTTTCTTCTAGGGGTGATGGAAATATTCTGAAATTAGATAGTAATGACACTTGTACAACATTGTGAATATACTAAAGCAACTGAACTGTACACTTTAAATTTGTTAAAATAAATTTTATGTTTTATGAATTTTAATTCTAAGAAACAGCACATGTATGTGTGTATTCATATGTATAGAAGCCACTGGGGAAAAGGGGGAGAGGAAGAAGGAACCTGTGTGTATGGTCTGACAAAATGCACACCAATCTATTTGAAGGGAGTTACGTGGGGAGTGAAATCTGACAGGAGGGCAATTTTACTTCATTTTGTTTTCTCTGGGCAAAAGCACTATATTGTTTTTCCCTCTATTAAAGTCCATCCTAAAACTCTTCTCTTGAACTCTAAAAATACAGATGTTCAAGCAGTTTGTTCTTCCTCCCATTCTCTCCCCATGCTTTAAAAAGAATTTATGGACATAATTTATGTATCATAAAATCTACTCATTTTAAGTATACACTTCAATGATTTTAGTAAACATACAGTTGCACGACCATCATCACTCAAGAAGTTCCATCCTGCCCATTTGCAGTCAATCCCCACTTCACCTCCAGGCAATTACTGATTTATCTCTAGAGATTTGTCTTTCCCAGAAATTCATAAAAATGGAATCATATGATATGTGGTCTTTCACATCTGGCTTTTTTTTTTTTTACTTAGCATATTTTCAAGGGTCATCCATGTTGAAACATCTTATCAATAATCCATTCCTATTTACTGCTGAAGAGAGATATTACTTTTTACTATAATGATATGTAATCATAAAAGGAAATAAAAACATTCCCATTTTGAAAATTAAAATATATAAAATAGGGCTTTTATTTTTTTTAACATCTTTATTGGAGTATAATTGCTTTACAGTGGTGTGTTAGTTTCCGCAGTATAACAAAGTGAATCAGCTATACATACACATATATCCCCATATCTCCTCCCTCTTGCATCTCCCACCCACCCTCCCTATCCCACCCTTCTAGGTGGACACAAAGCACAGAGCTGATCTTCCTGTGCTATGTGGCTGCTTCCCACTAGCTATCTATTTTACATTTGGTAGTGTATATATGTCAATGCTACTCTCCCACTTCGTCCCAGCTTACCCTTCCCCCTCCCTGTGTCCTCAAGTCTATTCTCTATGTCTGCATCTTTATTCCTGTCATGCCCCTAGGTTCTTAAAACCATTTTTTTTTTTTAGATTCCATATATATGTTAGCATACAGTATTTTTCTCTTTCTTACTTCACTCTGTATAACAGACTCTAGGTCCATCCACCTCACTACAAATAACTCAATTTCATTTCTTTTTATGGCTGAGTAATATTCCATTGTATATATGTGCCACATCTTCTTGATCCATTCATCTGTCAATGGACACTTAGGTTGCTTCCAGGTGCTAGCTATTGTAAATAGAGCTGCAATGAACATTGTGGTATATGATTCTTTTTGAACTATGGTTTTCTCAAGGTATATGCCCAGTAGTGGGATTGCTGGGTCATATGGTAGTTCTATTTTTAGTTTAAGGAACCTCCATACTGTTCTCCATAGTGGCTGTATCAATTTACATTCCCACCAACAGGGCAAGAGAGTCCCCTTTTTTCCACACCCTCTCCAGCAATTATTGTTTCTAGATTTTTTGATGATGACCATTCTGACGGTGTGAGGTGATACCTCATTGTGGTTTTGATTTGCATTTCTCTAATGATTAGTGGTGTTGAGCATCCTTTCATGTGTTTGTTGGCAA
>NC_041221.1:139459978-139499414 GCF_002837175.3 Physeter macrocephalus
GAGCTGCTTGTAAATTTTGGAGATTAATCCTTTGTCAGTTGCTTCATTTGCAAATATTTTCTCCCATTCTGAGGGCTGTCTTTGGTCTTGTTTACGGTTTCCTTTGCTGTGCAAAGGCTTTTAAGTTTCATTAGGTCCCATTTGTTTGTTTTTATTTCCATTTCTCCAGGTGGGTCAAAAAGGATCTTGCTGTGATTTATGTCACAGAGTGTTCTGCCTATGTTTTCCTCTAAGAGTTTTGTAGTGTCTGGCCTTACATTTCGGTCTTAAAAATATGGAACGCTTCACGAATTTGTGTGTCATCCTTGTGCAGGGGCCATGGTAATCTCTGTATCATTCCAATTTTAGTATATGTGCTGCCGAAGCGACCACTAAAATAATAGGGCTTTTAGGATCATTGACTGCCTAGAGAAAAGACACTACCAAGTCCTATAATATTATCAAAAATCACAAAACTGAAACCTACAAGCAAATGTGTCATTAAATTTTACATAGACATTCGTTTGAACTGTTTTTACCTGGGGAAAAAAAATGAAATAATCATGTTGTTTTCTCTATTTTTAAGAGAATCAGAGTAGGCCAACTAGGTATAAATTTACAAGCATCTTAAATGAGTACTTCCTTTGTTTTCTCATATTTAAAAATTTCTTTTGTGCTGCAAGTGTTGAAAAGCGATTATAACGCCTTAATACGTAATTAATCACCCTACAAGCTATCACCACATTTAGTGGTTTCAGAAAAAAAATTATATATGCAAGGTAAGCCTAATAAAACTCATGAAAAATGTAATACCCGATTTTTAGAACAGCTATCACCATATTTAGTGGTGGTTTCAGAAAAAAAATTATATATGCAAGGTAAGCCTAATAAAACTCATGAAAAATGTAATACCCGATTTTTAGAACGTAATGTGCTCAAGGAAGTATTTGTGCTTTTACATTAGAACAACTCTGTATTTAATTAGTCCTCATTTGCGTATGTAATCATTTTAATTTATTTGCACAAACACAGGACATTGTGCTCCATCAGCAGGTAATGTTCTTTATTAACTAGACTAGGAACTTCATGCACAGGAAGAAATATTCCTATCTGTGATGCAAAAGTCAGAACTACACACTGTCTTGACTTCATTCTTCAGGTTTTATGGTCACCATTCCAAGATAATAGAATACAATAATATAAAACACTTGACTAAGTAATCTGCCAATCTCTAGAAATCAGTAATTTAATATTTAATGTTTGTTTTTACCTACTGCCCAGTTAACAAACCGGGTATTAATGAACAACGTAACTTATTGAAATTCAAGTACTAATAATAATGCACTAAAATTCAAACTTCAATAATTTGGACGGTGGCAGAAGTAGAACTGATTAAAAATCAGTGATTTCTTCATTGGTGGTGTCAAGTAATAACAGCCTAGATTGTGGAGAAAGTGGTGAGGACAGGCTTTATTTAAGATGTTTGAACGTCAACACTGTATGCTTGACAAGCTAATGACAGATCATACTTATCTACTCATTAAAGCACATGAACCAATTTTTCCTTAGGGCATTTCCAATAGACCCTGATAATCTTGTTATTGCCACTCCTTCCCCCAAATCCTAAATACATCCTAAAAAGAAAACAAGAAACTCTCATTAACTACTCTAAAAAAGTACTTGTGTTTTTGCCTACTACTAAATGCTTCATTCTTAAAGTTACTTTGAAAACAAGCGTATTATTAAGATACAAATTCACTGCTTGAGGAATAACTTAAGCTTTCATTTCCAAATAAATTGAGATTTACAATAATTGAGTTCATCTGGTGACTGGTAATTGGAATTTGACACTACAGAATGAATCAGTGGATACTTTGCAAGGACAGATTTCACTTGGGGTTACTGTTTGGGTAGGAAGCTTGCTCTAGCTAAAGTCTTGAAGGAAGGCCCAGTGCTGTTCTTTGGTAAGTATTCTTCATGCGATCGTCTATACCGAGTTATGTTTTTTTGGAAAACTTTTGGCACAACTTTACAACAGGCTAAGCACTGTGTCATATATATATTTTTTCTCCCACACGGCAAGTTAAGCAAATTGTTCTAGTCATTACATTAGATATGCTCTATATGACAACAAGCAGATCTCCAAATGTCATCTTGATTTCCCATAATTCTTCATGACTGGGTCTGAGTATCCTACAACATTACAGAGATAACTGTCCTCACTTAGTTTTGGAATATATTTGAGTTGAGCAATGCCTATTATAGTTGCAAAATGTCATATGCATAGTACTTAGATCCCACCCCAAGTCAAATCATTAGATACATTTTAAAAAATTCTCTTTGGATGACCAGTATGTAAGGGCAGTGTTTAAAGATTTTGGGCTTCCCTGGTGGCGCAGTGGTTGCGCGTCCGCCTGCCGATGCAGGGGAACCGGGCTCGCGCCCCGGTCTGGGAGGATCCCACATGCCGCGGAGCGGCTGGGCCCGTGAGCCATGGCCGCTGAGCCTGCGCGTCCGGAGCCTGTGCTCCGCAACGGGAGAGGCCACAACAGAGGCAACAGTGTGAGGCCCGCGTACCACAAAAAAAAAAAAAAAAAAAAAAGATTTACAGAATTTTTCATTATCTGCATAACTATATCTGGCGAAAGAATGCCTATTTCTATAAGCTTTGTTATACAGCTCTTGAAAACACCCATTGGTAAATGTATTACAGCAAAGTTGTAAAATATACATTTATACTATATGTCAAATCAACTGCATGTCTTTGGCATACATGCTTGCATAAACAACACACTCGCTTGAGTGAGGGAACCTGAAAAGTCCACTCACAAAGCGTTTTACTCAGAGACAGTCACTGGGTAAGCTTTTAGTGATGCTGAGAGCATCTCCAGTACTTAAAGGTACATGCATGGTTTTGGTATAAAATGGGCCTAAAAGCAAACCATATGCTCTTCCTGGTACTTAGCTGAAGAAGCAGAAATCTATTCCGATGCTAGAGAAAAACATTACCACATCGTATTTCTGAGACACAGTTATGTCTTTTTAAAGTATGCACAAATATGGCTACATATACTGTATTTTTGATGAGAGAGTTTTATAAAAGGGAAATTTTGGTCACGCACGACTCTTCATGTAAACAAGCAAACTTGAGAACTCAACTACTATATCAAAGGCAACTCCACTGTATACCTATTTTGACAGAATATAAAATAGTTTTGCAGCTAATCATTTTGGGGTTAAATAAAAGACAACTAACAACAAAAATCTCTACAT
The DNA here is from genome assembly GCF_002837175.3 of Physeter macrocephalus. Taxonomy (NCBI): domain Eukaryota; kingdom Metazoa; phylum Chordata; class Mammalia; order Artiodactyla; family Physeteridae; genus Physeter; species Physeter macrocephalus. The sequence continues at coordinate 139,463,231 of NC_041221.1, forward strand.
TATTGATTTAAACTAAAAATTATTTTGTTGGGGGTGGAGGCAAAAAAATAAGAAAACAATTTGATCCATTTGGGGAATTTAGCTGAAGATTAATGGTCTTAAGTCTAACCAACAGAGGGAGATTTTAATTCCCAAAGCATCATCTACCCTTTTCATTAGGAATAACTGGATATTAACAGAAGGCACCCATTACATTTACCTTAGGAAGAATTGTTTACACTTATAAAATGAATTGAAAAAGGCAAAAAAGATACTATCCAAGGATTATAATAAAAAATATTCTAAAACAATTTGATAAGTTTAAAAACCCAGCCAATAGCTAAATACTAGTGAGTGCGTTCCTCCAGAAGATTAAATATTAATGAAGGAAAACAAATTTATGTAATTCCAGAGATCAGAAATCATGATCTTCTTGTAAGAAGTATGTTTTATTATTTTAACCTTTTATGGTTGAACACTAGCTCTAAAAAAGAACCATGAATATGTCAGCGTGGCATTTTTTAGTCTGAAAGTCTCCTCTTAAAAAAAAAAAAAAAAAAAAGCAACATTTTCCCTCCCAGTATGGCACCTTTCTCATAACTTAACTGAGCTTTGTCCAAAGTCAGAATCTGGCTCCAGAAAAAGCCAATCATCAATATACAAGATATGGTATTTTCTTACTGATTTTCTGACAAGAGAACATGACAATATTAACCAAATAAATTCAAGACAAGGAAATAATGTTGTAACTCAAAGCAAACTGCTTTTTGTTTAAGCTCATTTTTTGATTCTATACTAGATGACCACTATTCTTAAAGCTTAAAATAAATTGGGAATACAAGTCAAAACCCGACCCTAGTTAAAGAAAATGGAACACCGAGAACAGTGGGTTAGCAAAAGTAAACTCAACAACACACTTTAAATTAATTGGGAAAATTTTAATTAATAAGCATCAAATGTACTTTACATTGAAATTGCAATACTGAAACTGTGACATTTTAAATATTCTTCACAAAAAAGGTTAGTGATTTTCTTTTTCCTGGGAAACATGGAGATCCAATTATGAGCATTAATGAGGAGTCTAGGTCACTATGGTTTAGTTAATGCTAGTATCTGAAGAGATGTTCACATTTCACGTCTACAATAAGGTAGACTGTGAACTACTTGTATCGCTGAATTTAGCTAAAATTCCATGAGATAATTTAGAGGACTGTCAAACTTTTGAAGTGCAAACTCATAAAACTTTACATTGGGATCACTTTTTTGCTTCAACTGCACCTGACTTGAGAATACAGGTAATTTTTATTTCCTAACTCCTTGAAAAAATATTTCTCCAATAAGTCTTATGTCTTCTTTATTACGGGTTGTTTTTAAGAAAGATTATTATCTCTGTGGTTCGTTTCCCACAGTTGATAAAAATCCATCAAAAACATCATAATATATAATTAGCAAGGAGAAGAGCTGTTTTTCTAAGGCTGCAGGAACACGAAAGAAATAGCACTTCTTATTTGTATTAGCACAAACATTTAAACCTAGTCACACTGCAGGTAAATCCAATATAGTATTCAAAAGTTCTATAAAAATGAACAAAAGATATGTATTTAATTCCACTGCTCCAAGAGTCAAACATCAGATCTGCACGAGAGTTGTAATGTAGCAGTTTGCTGGTCCGATTTAAGAGTTCAAAGTCCTTTTTGCTATTTGGCCCAATGATGTCCACATCCCAGATAAATTCAGTTCAAAAAACAGAAATTAGGGCAAAGACTCCGTATAGCAAAGCACAAGGATATGCTACTAGAAGTTGCTGTCCTTCCATGGCTAATGCAGAAATAAAAATTTTGGAAGCAGAAAAACTACACCATCCAATAATTCCAGCAGTGAGAATGATTCCTACCATTCCTCTGTAGCCGACAAGGAAAAACAGGGGGAGGGGAGAGAAACAGCAGATGAGATTAGTTACATAAGAATAAGTTCAAAAACAGCACTTAAAAATCCACATGTAGATATTCGCAGAAATAATCAAGATGTTTTTCAAATCCTGAAATGTACCTCACAGTGAATTCCATTATTTCATGTGATAAAAAGCTCGTCTATAACACATCTTGCTCCTTAATCTAGCACAATTTCTCAGTCTTGGCAGCACTGACATTTGGGGTGGATGCGCTTTTGCTGTGGGGGTGTTTCTGTCCATCGTTAGGAAGTTACGCAGCATCCTGGCCTCCAGCCATAAAATACCAGGAGCACCCACGCCTCCCACAGTTTTTCACAACTGAAATTGTCTCCAGACATTGCCAAGTGTCCCCCGGTAGCAAAACGAACTCCGGTTGGAAAACACTGTTTCAGTAGGAAATACTGTGTGTAAAATTTGAATGTAAATATATCAATCTTCACAAATGAGAAGAGTGACGCAGGGACACTGTGAGGCCATCATCCTGCCAAATCTCTACTACCAAACAGGTGATATACACTCTTCTCCTAAATCTTCATTTTCATTCTTTAAGTGTAACAAAGCTCAATCTTTGGTTGTCCAGCACTAGCCACAAGAAGGAGCTTGAACTGTTGAGAGAGCATCTGTGCACTGGCCATGAGAAGCAATTTTATTAGCTGTATTTATACCTTTATTTTTAACCTTACCTAAAATATTATTTTAAAATAACATATATTTAAAGCTGTGTACATCTGACAACACAGTAGGATAGTAACAGCCTCTTCCATAAAAAGAATGCTCCATTTTTAGTTAAAAAGCTGCTAAAGAGAGAATATGTGTTTATTATTCATCCACTTAGCATATGCCCGATATCTTTAAGAAGTCAGATATGGTATAAAAAATATCAAAGAGAGGGTAAGTATAATTCTAAACAACCTGACCTTTTCCATGCAGTATTTAAGTTAACAATCACAACTGTTCAATTTGTTTATGGACACTTCTGAGTATGCAAAAAACTAAATTCTTTATCATAGGTAAAAGCAGAGATGGTATAAAAGATTTCTAAACTTATTCTCACTTCCATTATTCATCACTGAGAAATATACAACACAGTCCTCACTTATAAGAGGCACTATCTAATATGTTGTTGAATCAGTGATTTATCTCAAACTGATGGTGAGGTAAATCCTATTACACAGAATTGGTCAATCAACCCCCAAAATAAAGACCAGCACTTACTGCAAAGAAAATATCACTGCAAAGCTGGAAAGCAGGATCATGGGAAGAAGACAATATCCAAGGACACTTGCCACACAACCGAAGGAAACACCAGTCATACTCATTAAGTTTAATAAACAAAACATTCCTAGGCATCCAATTGCACTGATCCCATATACATAGCCAAACTGGATTTTGCCAGCCTATGGGTAAAGAAAAGATTACAGGTTAAGGGCAAAATAGGTATTTTTGGCTTCTTTCACCTGAAATGGCACTCACAGAAGACATTCAATTTGTGAGCATTAAAATCCACAAAGGTACCTATTCTTTATACGGAGAAGTAAAACAGTGAGCAGACTGGCTTTTACATCCTCCTTAAGAAGTTTAAAATATCCACCTCCCAACACACAGATATTGTTTTTCATTTTCTAGTTACCATTTGAGCTTGGCATAGAGTTCAACAAAGATATAAAATCATGGTATGATCACCTAAAGGAGTAGATTTCTAAAAAGAAATGTGGCTGATTTTAAGCAAATAAACTACAGAGACAAGATGGAAAGCCATTCAGATGTTTGGATAGTAGCTAATATCACTTGAAAGTACCCAAATTCCACCAAAATTGACCTGAAGCAATTTATTCTCATTGGCAGATGTAGCTATAATCTTTTTAACAGCAGAAATAATCTCATTATTCACTTTACATGGGTGTTAGAGGAATTAGGAGAAAGGAAGCCAGGATAAGCAGGAAGCCAGGGTTCTGTGAGGAGGGGAGGAGAAAAGAAAAGTGGTTAATAACTGGGCAAGAGGAATATAATGGAATATATATTCTTCTTTCATTGTTTTTCCAAATTGTTGGTTGCTTCATACAGTTCTCTGACAAACAAACACAAACCTTAAAAACTCTGCTCTTATAAAAGACACCACTGAACAGTCTTAGGGCAGTAAACATTAGCTTAATTGTAGTTAGTATTCTTAGTCCAGCTATGTGAACAAACATTGTATTCAGGTTATGCTATCACTAAAATCAGTCCACAGAGAAGCCTTTTAAAAGTTCCTGGTTTGTCAGATGTTTGACATATAAAACTCAATTGGGGGGCTTCCCTGGTGGCGCAGTGGTTGGGAGTCCGCCTGCCGATGCAGGGGACGCGGGTTCGTGCCCCGGTCCGGGAGGATCCCACATGCCGCGGAGCGGCTGGGCCCGTGAGCCACGGCCGCTGGGCCTGCGCGTCCGGAGCCTGTGCTCCACAACGGGAGAGGCCACAGCGGTGAGAGGCCCGCGTACCGCAAAACAAAAAAAAAAACAAACAAAAAAAAACCTCAATTGGGAGAATGTCTCCACAGATTACATTAAATAGGAAAATCCTTGGGATTTTTGTTAGAATCAGTATTTGTTTGTAAATACTTGAGTAACAGTGCAGAAGTTTAAAAGGGCTCAGCTGAGTTGACTAATGCACTCATATAGTAATAATAAAACCTTATACTTGTACAGTGCTTTAAACTTTTCAAAGTGTTCTCACATAACCTGTCTTGCTTAATCTCCAAGACAATCTTGTTAGGTGGGAAGCATAGTATTATCTCTGAGAGGGAGGTGAAGGATGAAATGACTTTGCTCAAGGGCAGAGTAGGAGCACTGAGTTCATGCCCAGTTTTTCTGACTAAAAAGTCCATCCTCGATCCATTATGTCATTTACCTCTTCTAATTCAGAAATGACATAAAATAAAACAAACAGTGATAATTATCTTTACAACTTTTCATTTTCAGTATGCTTTAACATTCTTAGGGAGATGGGAGATAGGGACTGAGACCTGTTGCCTTTTAATGTTTCATTCATTAAATGTTAAAATAATACATAGAAGACCACCATTGCTACAACAAAACACCACCCAATGATGAAATTTTAAAAAACAGCAATAAGCTAAAAATTCTGCCAGTTTTTGAAAGGAAGGAATTTTGATGAGAGACTAAAGCCATACGATATTTATTTATTAATATTTTTTCCCTAATAACTGAAACACTTAGTGGAACAAGAAATGATTTCTAAATACACTATATCTATTATCAATGGAGAAGTAATGAATAGGTACAAATTCAAACAACTCAATACTATTTAAGACACATCAAAGACTTAACTGTATAAGCAGAGTCTCAATAAAGGCTCTTGGTGGAACATTTAATCTCACACTGAAAGTAGCAACTAACATCTTACCAGTAACAATGTGGCTCCAAAAGCAAGGCAAAAAACCATTGGTCCTGCCAAATCAGTCTCATTCATGATGCTGCCATCTGCTACTTTTAATGGGTGTAACACTGTGAGTGTTTTTTGCCAGATGTGATCAAAATTGATACCTAATTCTAAAGAAAAAGAAAATAAGGAAGTCAATCAGGATTTGTGATATACTTTTTTTTTTGGATGTCTCTGTGATATACTTTTAGTTTACCAGAATCTATGTTGTAACAGGAGAAAAAATGAAACCACCAATATCAAAAGAGTGATCTAGCAATATCAGATGATACTATTTTGGTGAGTCCTCAATACCAGTCTTTACTGATTATGGTGTTTATTTCACAGATATCCAATTTCTGGTCTGATGTTAGAAATGGGTATGGACATGATGAAACAGACACTCTGCTATGTCTGCACAGCAAAGAATATATGGACAGTGATAATAGTAAGGGACTCTATACCTGAGGCTTCAGAACACTGGAGGCCCTGTGAAAATGTATACAAAACTACGTCTCTCTGCATGTGTGTGCCTTTTTCTGAGGAGAGTATGCATAGCTTTCACTAGACTTTCAAAGCGTAGCTGATCAAAAACAAAAAAACACTTTAGAACTACTGCTTTTTGTGTTTCGGTATACAATTTGAAAAACATCATACTTTTCAGTGATGTTACTAGCTCTGTCAGCTTATTTCCATGCAGAATAATCAATACCACGCTATTTCCTCTCATTTCTTCCACTGATAGAATTTCAATAATAATCTGAAGTAAAAGTTACTCTGCTCATATACTGACATACTTTATTATCACTTTATAAAGATCTATTAAAAAATCTGGTCCTCCTGGCTCAATGTGGTTTCATATATACTCTGTTCAAAATGAGTCACTTTAGTAGAAAACTGTTTTCTACAATATTATTCTTTTAAAGAAAAGGGTAACTTCTCCAAACTAAGATTTATTTTCACTGACCAGCTGGGTACTATAGAGTACTATCAAGTGTTGCAACCAATCGTACCTTCTAATAAAGGTGGCTCATCCTCAAAGTTGTTTCCATAGAATGGCTGAGGCGTAGTTGGAGTATACGCCTGAGCTGGCTGAAAAATCTGCCCGGTGTACGGCTGTTGTGGCTGCATCATGTCTGGAGGGACAAACCGGCCTTGGTGCGAGTAGTCATAGCCAGCATACTGTCTATAATAAAAGTAAGTTACATTTCTCAGAATTATGTCAACGCCCCAAACTGATATTCCTGACAGGCAGAAAATCTTAGTCATGCAATTCCCAGGATATCTCTTTGCCAGTTTTTATAAACAGTAGTTGAAATTAATTACTAAGATCAAGCTGATTATCTACAATAAGTTGTCTGTATTTTATAGAGAATTTTCCTGATGATGCTAAAACTCACTTATGCAGTGCTTAAGCATTTCATAAACTATTAAGCTTTTAAACATCAGGAGGTCAACAAATGAAAACGTAAACGTTTTCTTGTATTTTCCCCTTTAGTGAGCATACATAAAGATAGCTGTGAAATAAAATTTATGCCCAAGACTATGAATAAAAACTCAGGATGACAGACTTTGTACTGCATGTTATGTTAATTTTCCACTGTAACTCAGATCTCTCCATGAGAATGAATGAGTATAAAATCATTCTTCGTTATTCTCTGTAGTGTTATTTTTTGCAAGTGGGTAAATCTCTTTAAGAACAACCATCAATTTCAAAAAGTGGAAAAAATCAAGATTCTTTTTTGTGAAAGCTTCCTGAATATAACAAACATTATTAGCACACCTTGCATCTAAATAGTGCTTTTAATTTTTCAAAGTAATTGTATACCTATTGTCTCCTTTGCTATGTACTATAACAAACCTTGCATTTTAGAAGGAAACCGTACCATGGCTTTTTTAGTAATGAAAACAACAGGGAACAGAAGGATATTAAAACAATATCTTTTAAAGACCTGTTTTACTATGTTCGAGAAAAATATGACTTATCTATCAATGGTAAGAAATAAAGAAGTAATTATTGTAAAAGTAAGATATTTTAAAAATGAGAGCTAAGAAGCCTTAGAGATCTTTTAGTCTAATTATCTTTAAAAATTTATAATTCCCTTTTGAAAAATATAAAAAAATCTAATGACCTCATTATTGAGATTTTAAAATTAAATCTAATTTTTAAATTAACTGAACATCTGGATTAAAAGCAAATCAAAGGTGAAGTTTCAACTACACATAGCTCTCATTCTCATGACTTACCACGCTAGTCCAATACATGCTTAAAAAAATACTATTTATTTTTCTAGCTATAAAATGTAGAATTCACTACAGCATTACTTTAACAGCAAAAAGTAGAAACCAAAAGAATATAAATAGCTATCAGTAACTACACTGTGATATAGGCACAGACTACTCTGCACCTTTTTAAAGGTGTGAGGCAGTTTTGTCTGTACTCGTAAGAAATGATAATCAAGAAATATTCAGTGGGGAAGAAAAAATCTAATATTCAGAATAGTATATACCATATGCACCCACTGTGACTATGCTTTTTAGAATATGTATGCATATCTATGTGCATGTGGGTATATATATACACATGTACATTATATACACAATTATATAGGTAAAGGGATCCAGAGACAGGAGAAGTAAAAAACTTAATTTTCAGGTTATAAACTTTTGTACCTTTGCACCTTTAAAAATCCTGTATATTTATTATTTGCTGAAATTCATTAATTCTAAAATGTCATATATAATATATGGGTGTATATTAACTACTGAAAATTTCCAAAAACATAAATAATAACCTTTTGAATATTTCTGCATAAAGCACTGTTTTAAGTGTTTAATGTGAATTATCTCTCATTATTCTCTCTACAATTCTTTTGGAGGTCAATTTTATCATCCTCTCCATTATAAAAATGTGGAAACATATTTGAGTTAAAATGATTTGTCCATGGTGGTGCCAGGATTCAAAACTAGACTTTTTAATTCCAATAGCCAGCTCTTATAACAACTGTAGTAAAAAATTACCCTCAAATCCTACCTGGCAGAGACAGCCATAATATCTTTTTCTATACATGCATTTCCCCAGTCATTCTGGTATGCAAGTATCTTGATTACTATTTTCTCTCACACACACACGGAGTTTCCACAGGGCTAGCTGGTTGAATTAGGACAAGAACTCACATTTTCTGATTTAGTAAAATATGCTATTGTGTTGATCTCTGTTAGGATGCATCACAAATCCACCCTGGAGTTTATGAGAGCTAGAAAAGCTCCATATGGAGGTTTCTACAATCTGCATAAACAAATTGTATTTTATACTCTCTCTCTCTCCAGAGAGAGCAAGAGAGAGAATACGAATGTGTATGCAATAGAAAAAACAAGAAGAATGACATAAACCTGTGGTTCTCAAAGTCTTTGATCTTAGAACCCATTATACTCTTAAAATTTATTATTGAGAACTCCTAAAATTTTTTATGTGGGTTATATCTATCAATATTTATTATTTTAGAAATTAAAACAGAAATGTTTAAATACTTATTAATTCATTTAAAGTAACAATCCATTACATGTTAGCATAAACATTTTTATGAAAAAATTATTTTAAAAAATTACTGAGAAAAGTGGCACTGTATTCTATTTTCGACAATCTCATTAATGTCTGGCTTCATGTAAGACAGCTGCAAATTCTTATATCTGCTTCTGCACTCATTCTGTTGTGATATACTGTTTTATTGAAGTATTTGAAGAAAATCTAGTGTTGCAGACCTGTAGTTGGAAAAGAGTATTTTAATAACCTTTCCAGATTATCATGAATATTCTTTTTTTTTTTTACCTTAGTTGTATTTTTGTAATTTCCCCAGTTTATTTGAAAACAATCTTTTCTGACGTATAGTCATGTGAATTTTAGATCAGGTATATCCCAAGTGCACAGAAATTACCTATATTTGCCTATAAACTAAGCACTGATAAAAGAATACTTAATGGATCAATATTTAAGCATTCTAACATAAAAGGACCTTCTCCCACTTATTATTTTTTTCCCACCTAAGCTGATCTATATTTGACATTCAGGTTAATTACATGCATGTAAAAGCAGACGCGGTCCCCAAACTGACCCTAAGGTAAACCAGCACACAAGTGTCTTTCTTCCCGGACATAATTACATTTCCAGAGGCAAAGTGGTTCAAATGGGAACACTTAAGCTGACTTCCTTCTGAAATCAACTAGACAGACACAAACTAAGGAGTGAAGGTGAAGATTAATCCCACAAATCTTCCTTCCTGTCCTGTAAATGCACACGTGTGTACTCTGCGCATATATGAACACTTCTCGCCAACATCACTGGACACCAGGCCCTGACATCAAGACGTAGTACAGGGCAGGGGCCCCATCCACACAGAGGGAAGAGGTAATGCAGATTCTTGGAAATGCCAATGGGCTCAGATGCTGATAGGCCTTACAGTGATGTTTTACTTCATTATGTTCTATTTTGCTGCTCTACTATTTTGTTTGTTCCACTATTTCTGTAACTGGGGCAAAGTGGGAGGTTCAACTAGTCTAAGAACACTTACCCCATAAACTGTCTGAATCAAAAATTTTTATTTACTCTTCCGCCAAACACAACAACCAATTTCCATCTACAATTATTTTTTAAGGTAAGAAACAGTGAGTCAACTGAAGAAAGGGCAGCAGCCTTGGCTAGGGAATGGTGACACTGTGACTCCTGACTGAGAATGCGGGCCTGTGGGACGAGCCTGGGCCACAGCAGGACTGGACCCGGGTCGGCGAACCTTCTCCAGGAAGGCTCTGCAGCACCGCACACACTGCTGGTAGACAGTCTCAAAGTCAGCGTCATTACCATAATAAGGATCTTCAATCATGAGTTGTTTCTGTGGATCACAGCTCCCAAGTAGTTCAATTTTCACTCTGCAGTTTTCAACTTGATTACTTTTCCTATTCAAATCTCTCAGGTTGTTTTCATCCATACATAATATATAATCAAAAGTGGCAAAGTCTTCTTTGGTAACCTGTCTTGCTTTATGCACTGTGTTAATGCCATGATTTCTTAGGCAGCTCACAGCTCATGGATCTGGTGACCGGCCCAAGTTCCAGTCAGAAACAGCGCCACTGTCAATGACCCAAGTATCTGAAATGTTTTGATCTGTTACAAGTTTCCCGAAAACTGCTTCTGCGATGGATGATTGACAGATGTTACCCAGACACATGAACAGCAATGACTTGGTCACCTGTTCGGCCATCTTCATCTTCCCACGTGCATAGAGCGAATATTCTTTTTGATACATCAAAATGCAAAGCAAAGTGGTAGTTTTTTAAACTTAACTTGCAACATGGAAATAGAAACAATGCTAATGAACTCTGCTGTATTAGAATAAACTGATCTGTCTTATACTTTAACTGGATCCTTTATTATTCATGTATGATTTTGTAACACCATGCATTGGTCATTTAGAAAATATTAGTATGAATATGCAGCTCTTCCAAATATTGACACACTTAATATAAAATATATATATAAATTTTTAAAAATCAGATTTATTAATATCACCACTGATCTCATCAGAATATGGTTAATTATCAGGAAGCTGACAACTTCACAATGATGGATACAAGTTTTCCAAAATCCTCATTTTTGCCTGAAAACTTGAAATTGATCATTGGCCACACATACTGTCAATTGTTTTCCTTGAAGTAACAGGTCACTTCACTCATTTTTGAGAAATTATTCAAGTCTGAATAACCATAGTTTGTCTGTCAGATGTTCTTTCCAATAACAATGGTTTCCACAAAAAAGTGGCTGAATCAAGTTGTGACTCAAATTGCACAGAGGCTTTTCCTAGAGATAATCATTGTACTTCAGTATGAAGCAGAAGTGCTTTAGGACTGTTTCCCATTTTGTCACACAGACTTTTCTAAAAATGTGTGTTGTCAAGATCAGCATTTAATAAAACAATAATTCTTACAGCTTCATCAAGGGCACCCTTAAGTGAAAACGGTTCCCCTCACCCCCCCAACAAGTGTGTGATGAAGAATACAACGATTACTAGAACAATTTGATGCCATTGTCTTGCCTCATATTTGGATAACAGCAGTTCTACCAGTCATTACTTCTGCAACATCAGTGCAAATCTCAACACACCTAAAAAGGTATATAACATCTTAGAATTTTTACAAAATTAGTTTTGGCCTTAAAGTCTTGCTGAAAGGTCTCAAGAACCCCCTGGGTCTGCAGGCCACACTTCAGAAACACTGATACAGACCCATAAATTTCATGTAAGGAAAAGAAACACTGCAAACAAATAAGAGCTTTAAAGGTGGTACCATCATTCCTTCTTCAGGATACAAGGTGACAAAGACAACACCGTGGAATTTTACAATTTTTCTTTTCTGGCAGGATCTGCTCAGGAAAATTCCTGACTCACTCCTGTTGGTTTTAAACTAAAACACCGCATGGGAGACATGACCTTTATAGTCTAAATCAACACTTTTACAGCAGGAAAAGCAGCAGATGTAAACCAATACTCTCAGAAGCACTCAGTATCAACAACAAAGACAAAAAGCATCTTAATATACTGGGTTGACTACTTAAGTTCATCAAAATCCTTACACAATCCATAAAGGTGTTATTAGCTATTTTGGAAGATGAAAAAATACTAGCTTTCAAGACTTTGAATATGTAATTGGTATTACTAAATATTTTATAGGCATATCTACAATACATTGTGGAACCTGTCCAATATGACAGGTTGAGATCAAAGGGTCTTTTACTATTTGAGTTTATTTTGTTGTTGTATGAATGTACAGTACCCACAGTGGAAACTATGCAAAATGTTAACTTCATAGGGCAAATGTAGAACTAGAGACTAATAATAAGTCAAGTCAAATTTGAAGACAGGGGCTTCCCGGGTGGCACAGTGGTTGAGAATCCGCCTGCCGATGCAGGGGACACGGGTTCGTGCCCCGGTCCGGGAAGATCCCACATGCCGCGGAGCGGCTGGGCCCGTGAGCCATGGCCACTGAGCCTGTGCATCCGGAGCCTGTGCTCTGCAACGGGAGAGGCCACAACAGTGAGAGGCCTGCGTACCACAAAAAAAAAAAAAAAAAAAAAATTGAAGACAATCCAAATCAGATGCTATCTGAACCTAGATTTTCATCAATAGAGAGATAAAAGTTAGCTGATCCTTGTTACCAAGTTGGCATAACAAACAAAATGTTATTTGATAAACTGACATGGACATAAAAATGTCATTAGGTTGCAGAAACAATACATATAAGTACACATAGAAAAGTTCAATTTTTTTTTTTTATGAAGTTCAGAAACCCAGTCATTACTCCTAACACATTAGGCTTCTTATTTTCCTAAGCATCCTCTATAAACTCACATTCGTTAACTGGCAGTAATGTTTATATAAGCACCTGGAATGAAAATTTTTCACTAGTACAGAAGCAATGCTTACTGGTACATGATTTGGTTGGAATGGAATTGTGAGAATAGTTAGCAAGAGAATATCTTTAGATATTCTGCTCTGTGGAGAACTGAAGTGAGATGCTAAGTGTAAAGAAAAGTCACACCTTAAGATGCAAACATGGACAGAAAGAAAGAAACATAGGGAAGAAAGGCAGAGACAGATAAAGCTAGGAGGCTGCAATCTAAATGGAATAATTCTGTTGAGTCCAAACATCAGTATCATTTGGTTAAAAACAGGCCCACATACAGAGACAGGTTTCCCAAACCCCTGTTGCAGCACCCTGACCAATCTTATATTCATCTGCCCTGTCATACACTGAACAATCACAAGAAACACATATTTAGGTAAATAAATGAGTGGAAATTTCTCAACATGACTTTTCCAATTCAGCCCGATTAACTGATAAAAGAGATAAATCTTCAATGGTATGTAATTGAGAATTTTAAAGAAAGAAAAAAGTGATTCACAGACAGCATTATTTACATGCTCATTCCCATTGTCCAATGTGTTGAATTTTGGCGGGGGGGGGGGAGCTTTAGAATGTATCAAAAAATAAGCAGATTCAAGGAGTTTTGTTTTGTAAAAAGTATAGCCTATTCAAGACAAATGATACTGTGGGGCTAAATTTGATTTTTGCTTTTTTAAATTCTTGGGCACTTTCATTCAGATTTATTAATTCAAACACATTCTAGTACTAATGTTTCTCTCAGATTGGATACGCACCCTTTCCATGCCCTCATCCTGGGACAGTCTTCATTAAGTTTTAATTCAGAGTCCATAGATGCACATCAGGTAACACACGAACTGTCTGGACATTATATGTACATTACTATGGGTGTTTGCATACATATATTTCTCAGAAATAGGCTCACAGTTTTCCTAAGATTCTCAAAGTGGTCCTGGACCATCTAAAGAAGGTTAAGTAGGCCTGGTATAGGAAACGCCTTCACTGGATGGCAGGCTGAAAAGATTAACTTTAAGGACCTAAGAAACTAAGAATATGATGTCCTACAGGAGACTGGTAAAAAGCTTTAAGTTTTTTGCCACAAATACCATGGACTATAAAAAGAAGAGAGTTTTGTTTTTGTTTTTTCAACAGTTCACGGATGAAAGGTTTTGAGTCCTCCTCACTTCAGTATGTAACTGCCAATTTGTGTGTACTGACTGAACATAAAGTTTTGGTGTGTGGAGTAATAAAAGTGATTATCAGCTGTTTTATGAAAACCACCTGATGATTCATAGTATGGAGCTTACACTGTTCAATAGTTGTTACTCAGTGCTTTCACCTAATGGTTGATAAAGTCTGAAAGTTGGACTGATTTAGCTACTAAACAAGCTGTCAAAAAGATTTTAATTTTTAACTCGTCTTGTGGACTAAACAGCCTATCTTCTAGGTACTTAAAACTTCTATCCATATCTTAAATGATGTACAAATACTGTCACTAAAAAAAGGTTCTTCAAGAATCTCCTTTTCCACTCATGGCACACCTGAAAATTTTGCATAAGATACCAAACCCTAAATAGGGCAATCCCTTCCAACCCAAACAAGCGTCACAGATCTCTCCGGAGACTGAAAGATTATGAAAAGTCACGTTTCTGATACGGAACATGTTCACACATTCACTCTTAGGCAGAACCAAACATTCGGGGTACATGCTTTCAATGCAATCTCGACTAAGTAAATGGGAAAAGTTGAAAAGTTACTTGCTATAAGGTCCTCCACTTCCTCCATAATCATAGGACTGCTGTGATTGGTCATCGATGCTGTAACTTGTCTGGTAGAAATCCGTGTTTAAGTTGTCGAAGCCTGACATTGCAAATGATCTGCAATAAAAAGAAACAGCAAAGACTGCTTATGCCCAAGGTCCTCCTGAATTCGGTCCTGATACTTTACTTAAGCAAATACCCCCAGAAAGCAGCAAATAACTCTTCTAAAATTTTGGGGGGCAGCATTTGGAAGATGGATCGTGGGTGGGGTGTGTAAAGAAATGTCTAGACTCTAAGTCGAGGCCCGGGAAGACACCTGCACCTCAAGGAGCTGATATGCCTTGCGTTCGGGGCAGGGACGTGGGAGGAGGGGTTCCGAGGGATCTAAAATATCAACAACAACAAAGATGATTCCTCACCTCTGGACAGCTAACAACACGACAGACTCCTGCAAAATAAGGCCTGGGCCGGCCAGAAAAGCGCAGACGCCTGCACGGGCCTCGTCAAAGCAAGGCCCGAAAGGGAGGAGAGTCTGAGCGAAAGGACCGGGGCGTGGTGCCGAGAGGCGACAACAAGCCGCGCTGCTCAGGTGCGGGGAGAAACCGAACAGTGCGCACGGAACTGGGCACTCACCAAACGCGGAGGCGGAGGCGGCGGCGGCGGAGGCGGTGGCGGCGGTACCTCCGGCAGCCTCTAATAACCCCCCAAACTCAACTAAGGACACTGTACTAGCCCCGTTTCTACGTGTCAGCAGGTTAAAGAACTGCTTCCAGGGCACGGCCGCTCGCGCAGGCGCGTTAGCGACTTTGCGCTCGGGGCGGATAATAGAGAGAGTTGGGGGGCGGGGGAAAGAGGGTACGACATGGAGCATGCGCAGTATCGACCAACTAGTCCTGCAGCGGGCCAACGGGAAGAGGGAAAAGCTTCCGGCGGCTTAGTTAGCGGTGGAGGCAGAAAGGCGCAGGCGCAGCAATTGTTAGTTGCTGTTTGAGAGCGAGTTACTCAGCACACCGAGTGACTGGGTGAAAGCGTGCGTACAAGAGCCTCTCAACACACACATACAAACACCCTCCCCCATGAAACAAACAAGTAAAAATAAAATAAACAGATAAAAAGAAACACACTTGCCTTCAAACAAAAATAACAGTAGCAAAAGGACATAACCAAAAAACCAAGGAGTGTACTCTAGAGAGGAACAAGCAGCTATCCTTTGAGGTTTTCTACTCCATCTAAGAATTTCTGAAATTGCTCATGCAACTATCTAACTTACCACCTTTTACAAATAATTTTAGAATTTATTGATGTAGGTACAATCTGCAGAATTCTAGGTGGAATGACTGTATCCTGATTTGGTGGGGACAGACCCATTGTCCTATGTTATGCCTGTTTTTTCCAACATAATTATTAATTTTGTCCCCTTTTCATTTTCAAAGATATTCCAGTTTGGCTGATAAATTATATGGTTGTACTCTCTTTAAGCTTCATTATCTAGGAAGCAGAGTTTCTAGTTACCAAAAATATACAATAACCTATCGCTTCATCTACTTAGTGATCTTACTGAAAAAAATTCTAGTATCTCGTTTCTTCTGTTTCCCTTTTTTCCTGTCCAAAAGAGATATTACTCTCAAATTTGAATAGAATACAAGAATATGAGCATTAAAAATCACTTGCTTAGGGCTTCTCTGGTGGCGCAGTGGTTGAGACTCCGCCTGCCGATGCAAGGGGCACGGTTTCGTGCCCCCGTCCGGGAAGATCCCACATGCCGCGGAGCGGCTGGGCCCAAAATTACTTGCTTAGGAATGAATTGTTAGATAAAGATATTACTCAAATTCTGCTTCTGTCCGTGAAAGCAATTACTGTGTTTACTGGATTTTCCTTCCTCTCCAACCCCTGACCCAAATGAGAAGCCAAGCAAGAAAATTGTTACATGATTAAATTTTCCTTATTGTTTGTTTGGTATCCTGCAGAAGCCCCTTGGGGATTTTGAGAATATCACTCAATTTCATGGCCAGTCAGGTAGGCTTTTCTTTTTTTTGTTTGTTTGTTTTTTTGTTTTTTTCTGGTATGCGGGCCTCTCACAGCTGCGGCCTCTCCCGCTGCGGAGCACAGGCTCCGGATGCTCAGGCCCAGCGGCCATGGCTCAAGGGCCCAGCCGCCCCGCGGCACGTGGGATCCTCCCGGACCGGGGCACGAACCAACGCCCCTTGCATCGGCAGGCAGACTCCCAACCACTGCGCCACCAGGGAAGCCCGGCTTTTCTTTTTGGAAACCTTTTTTTTTTCGGTGTTATACCCGCCACCACCACCACCCCCATGCCCCCGGGCCCCATGATAGGCTCCAGAAAAGTATATTAAAGGAAACTGAGTACTTGCTAAATGTGCTGACCTCTGTTAAAGTCATTGAACTGGCTTTGTTAGGAGTAGAAAGCCTCAACCAGGTCAAGGGATAATAGAACATAAAGTGGGTTTGGAGCAGCTGCCCAGTCCTTCCCTGGGACCTAGTATGTCAGTCACTAAACTTGGAACAAAAAAGGGAAGAACATTCTAATCATGAGCAATATCTCTTAATTAGTTTGACAATCACTCTAGTCTACACACTAACACTTTTACATTCTTCACAAAGGTACAAGAAAACTCTCCTTTTATGATGGCAGTGAAATTGTGCTTTGATATCTTGGAGCTGTCTTCTTTCCCTTCTGTTTTATGCTAAAATATGTCATAGGGAATTGTGCCAGGAAATTATGGTTTGAGCATAGGTACTTTTCCCCTACTTTCAGCTATATCCACAAGCACCAAATGAGTGGGGGTTTGGCAGCGGTGTGCTTATCGTGTCAAGTTACACATAATAACTATGAAACCTGATAACTATGGTAAAAACAATGTAAGTGCCCAAGATCTGTTTTCACTATCCCTGAATATTAATTATATAACCCAAATATGACAATTATATTCCCCCAAATTATCCTTTATCCCTTAGAAAAGAGTTTCCTCATCAAATTCTGCATCTGTTATTTCAATTATTTTTACTTTGAACAATAAATTATTGTTTTGTGAAGACATTTACCTGTAACAACACTGGATGCTTTTGGAAAGAACTGATTTTCAAAAGGCAATGAAATTGAACCCTAATGTAATATTTATTCTTGGGACTTTGACTCAATATGCAAGTGCCTCATGGTGCTTTATAAAAAAAAAAGTCTTTTAAAGATAATTTTTAAAGCAACACTGTAAGTATTTCCATCGTAGAGCTCACACATACCCTCTTTTTTAAAAATTATTTATTTATTTATATATATAATTTTATGCTGCGTTGGGTCTTTTTTGTTGCTGCGCATGGGCTTTCTCTAGTTGAGGTGAGTGGGAGCTACTCTTCACTGTGGTGCACAGGCTTCTCATTGCGATGGCTTCTCTTGTTGCGGAGCACGGGCTCTAGGCACGCGGGCTTCAGTAGTTGTGGCACGTGGGCTCAGTAGTTGTGGCACGCAGGCCTCAGTATTTGTGGCACGTGGGCTCAGTAGTTGTGGCTTGTGGGCTCTAGAGTGCAGGCTCGGTATTTGTGGCGCACGGGCTTAGTTGCTCCGCAGCATGTGGGATCTTCCCGGACCAGGGCTTGAACCTGTGTCCACTGCATTGGCAGGTGGATTCTTAACCACTGTGCTACCGGGGAAGCCCCCACACATACTCCCTTAAATAGCATTTCTAATGTTAGGTGGATGGATGTTGTGGTCTGGAATAAGAATTTCAGTGATAATAGTAGAAGTTCTATATCTCAAATACCTTAGACAGAAGGGGAAATAATGTAAAAAACAGCATCAGAGGACTGGGCTCTACTGATGGCAGAGCCTCTCCTGCCAAAGGTGCATTTGAAAAATGTAACAGCTACCACCTATGTATAGTTACTATGTGCCAGGCACTGCTCCAAACACTTCATACCTTTGAACTCAATTGCTTTTCCTAACAACCTGATGAGATAGGTACTCTCTATTTTTCCCTTGGTAAAACTGAGAACAGGGCGGTAAATAACTTGCAGACCTGAGATTTGAACCCAGACTGTCTGGGTCCTGAGTCCTTGTGCTAAACCACTAGACTGTATTGTCATTGTGTGACAAATATGAATAGGAAGAAAGGCAATATTTCTAATGAATATACTACTTTGCCTAATGTGTGATTATATATATATATATATATATATATAAAATATGCTAAAATTGCAGTTAGACAGTTGATAATTATATCTATATCCCCAAATGTGTATATGTTCAAATTGATAAAAAAAAATTTTTTTGTAGTCTTATTGGGCACATGACAAATCACCTAGTGTTCAAGTTTACCGTATATTAGTCATGTAATTTAGTTAATAATGTATAGTGGTAAACGATGCATGTTCTGGAGCCAGACTGCCTGGATTTACATCCTCTACCACTTACTAGCCATGAACCTTTAGTAAGTTAAGGGCTCTGTGCCTCCTATTTCTCATGTGTAAGAGCAAGATAATAAGAGTATTTGTTGTATGTGGTTGCTAGGAGGATTGTATGAGATAATGCATGTAAGTATCAATGTCTAAGAACTAAATACTCAGTGAATGTTTGCAGTTATTATCATTGCTGAAACTATATAGCTACAGAAGCAATAGGACTTTGTCAGCAACCAAAATGGACTTTTTAAAAGCTATAATGATTAGGCTTGAACCAACTATGTATTTCTGAGATCAGTTACACACATTTATTCTGATGCCTCCCTACAGATTCTGTATTATTTTATAATTGGCCTTTTGATATTGTGGAATGTATTAAAAATATGCTTTCTTCACCTTCTGCCTTGGATTCTCCAAATTAGGCTTGTCTGCATTGTAAATTTTAGTCTCACAAATATCTTTTGATGTCAGACACTATTGGTTTAGGAACCACTCAAACACTAGAGCAGTTGTGCTTGAAAATTATACTGTGCTATACATATTTGATTTTCTTGACGTGTTTCATGGTATTTCAAACACTAAAGAAAATGTGTTCATCTTTCTGCTTTATATGCCTTTTTCTCTTCTCTTTCCTCAATACATGGAATTTAATTTATAAGGAGGCAGTGCATAAGATGGCTAATGCTGCAGAAAATATGTTTATTTACAAAGAAAGAAAATGGCGGTGTCCTAGCCAAGTAAAACAACTGCCATAAAAATTTTAATATATAATGTTTCTTAAAAACATGAAGGGATCAGGTTTTGTTATACTCAGTGAGAGAAAAGTCTAGAAATTACTGCAAGTGTAATATATTACACTTCCTTAGGTAGTCCACTTTTTATATTTTTCTGTTACGATTCTTCCTGACCCTCTCAGTTATAGACACTTCAAGCTACCATGCTTATCATTACAGTTTAACTCTGCTGTTATAACGAATGTCATATTCAACTCTATTTTAGTATAAGACGGTATTTCCAGGGCTAGATATTGGTGCTCTGAATGCTTTAAGCCAGATAAATTTTTTTTTTTTTTTTTTTTGCAGTACGCGGGCCTCTCACTGCCGTGGCCTCTCCTGTCGCAGAGCACAGGCTCCAGACGCGCAGGCCCAGCGGCCATGGCTCACAGGCCCAGCCGCTCCGCGGCATGTGGGATCCTCCCGGACCGGGGCACGAACCTGCGTGCCCTGCATTGGCAGGCGGACTCCCAACCACTGCGCCACACCAGGGAAACCCCCAAGCCAGATAAATTTAAAGATAAATTTAAAATGTTCTTGTTTTAACTTTGTACCTTGCCTTTTGGAGTATACATGCCCAAGCTACAAAATACTGATTTTTCATTTTTATCTGATTTCCACCTTAATGTCTTGATAATAGCAGTGTCTCGCCTGAGTATGAGATAAATCACTGGGCACTAGACAGGTAGCCATGTGGGAGAGCCTCCTATCTTGAAGCCTGTGTGAAGCAGCATACCCTTTTTACCATTATTCTTACTTTCTTCAATTTTTTTCTAAATGTCAGAGAATGCATATTCCTTGAGCAAAGAATGGTTACTGTTATGGTCGCTAGAGAGAGCAGTTTACTGTATCTTAACCATATTGTTTTCTTGTACTTAGGTATGATGTTTTGTTCTTAAGACTTATAATTATAATGCTAATTAAACTCTTTTCCTTAAATGAAGATAATTTCATTTTAAAACAATCAGAGGCATGTGAAATCAAACTTATGATTTTCATTAAATTCTGCAAATTTAGATCTGGAAGTCAAAGACAAACACATTTTTGCCTTTTGATTTTACATTAAGCCATCAAGATGTTTTGACTCTTCCCCTGAAGTCCTAAATCTGCAGAAATTAATGAAAATCACAAATCCCCTCCTGTCTGAGATAATGAATTTTTCCCTCTGGAAGAAAATATAAATATTTATTGTCTCTTGCTAAGATTTTATTTTAGAAAGATTAACATCATTTAAAATAATTTTTGATTTTAGGTTTATAAATATCTTTTCTTTCCTGGACTCTCTAAAAGCTCTTCCTGTCAATTCCAAAACTGACTTCTGTACTGAATGTTGTAATATACCCCTCTTCCCATTCCCTGGAAATTAAATGTCTCAGCTTCACATGAAAATTTTGAGAGGGGCCTAGGAGATTAGCCTGAATTCACTGAGATATCTCTAAAATGAACAAAAATAGACTGGTCTTTGCAGACAATCAGGACAGCAAGTGCCTCAGAAAATGACCAAAGCACCTCTGGTTTGACTGGCTTCCCATAATGAGAATTAAAGAGAATTAAAACTAACACGAAACTTGATATCATTTGTTCCCTACCCTCTGATTTTACAAGTGAGAATCTGAGGCCAAGAGAAGTGAAGAGAGATGTATTGTAAGACCTAAATTTCACCTGATGCCTTGACATTTCTGTCCCTGAAGGGTCTCCAAAATCCTAGCCATGAGTTCCTCTGGCCTTGCTAGTTATTCCTCCTACCCAGCAGGAAAGGTTTCACACCTGGCTAGTTCTTCTACCAGCCACACCAGCTAAACCCCACCTGGTCCTCAACCTAATTGGTCTTACCTTCCTACAAGCTGATGAAATTTTTCAAACAAACCAAGCATATCCCCCCATGGGAACCAGGGATCACCTCACCCTCTTAATACTACAAAGTCTGCCTCCTACAGCCCCTGTGGGCTCACTCTATTCTGAGTGCAATGTCCACATGGACCTGCATGGGTTGTGGTGTCCCTACAGGGACTGTGAGTATATGTGATTAATAAACTGATGCCAGTCTTGTCTGTCCAGTGTCAATCGTCAAAGGAAGGATTACTCCTTTGCCAATAGGGTGAATAGAAGGTGATCAGAACAAGAGATTTGATCAATTTTGTTAACATGGTTAGTGTCAGGTTCATCATTGTATCCTTTCTGTGAGTTTCAGATAATAGATGACAAACAAAGATGAGGTGGTAAATAAGTGAGTAATTGTAACCATCTAATTACATCAGAAGCTCTGTTAGGGTAGAGGTCATATTAAATTTACTTTGGATCCCAACACTAGGGCATAGAATCATGCTGTGTTTTGGGTATGTATTTATTTATTTGACAAATATGTATTGAGAATGTACCATGTGCCAGTCACTATAAACAACAAACAGACTCTGTGTTTGCCTCTTGATGTTTTAAGCTTGAAAGAGTCCTGTTCTCCCATCTCACCTGCAGGTTAGCTGCAAGCTAGCCCTCCTCAGTCGTCTGCCTTCAGAAATGCTACTGTTCCCCAGTACTTCCAGCTTGATGAAGTCACTACTGAGTTTCCATCCAGCTGAGCTTGCCATTCCTTGTTTGTGAACTGGAAGGTCCATGCCAGGAAAAGTCTCTCATTTGTAGACCTGCTGCTTTGGGGAAAGTTTATAGTAACCTGCCAATGGATGTCAGTGAGAACGACACCCCTAACTGAGAAGTCTTTATCTCCAAGACTCTCTAGTTCTGAGCATTAGTGCACATGGGGTTAGAAACCAAGGGATTGCATATCTTGAGAAACCTTTTTTGTTTTTTTCTTTTCAGGTCAGGGTTGAGTAGATCCATACCAATGGGGATCCATAGAAGCACTAATCTAATCCCTTGGCAATTTATTTCCTTAAATTCTGTCATATTCCCAAAGATAATTGTCCTGTGTTCTGGTTATCTATTGTTATATATATATATATTATACTCCAACTTTTGGTAGAAGACTATCAAAGATTTTTTATATGTTTTAAAACTACCACTTCCAATGGCATGCAAGTGGAAAAAAGAATAGCATATGTTTTCTTTTGTAATCAGAGAGACTGGTACATATTAGTAGCAATGAAGAAATGAAGTGAAAAAGAATGAAAGAATTCTAAACATGTATTAGATCCTGACATGTAATTAAAGGGCTGCTTCAAGACTGAATATGTGGGTTGGTGTCTTGGTTCTGTAGACATGGTCTCATTATGTGCATTTAGCAGTGCCGTTCAGTTACTAATGAAGTATTCTGCTTACATGTCATTATTCCTCAGAAAAACATGGTCTCTAAATCATAGAATAAAGCACGTTTGGATAACTATTCTTTAGAGCTCTTTCTCTGCCTACAATGATATACAACATTTGCTGTTTATTTTTTTCATGATGCAAACAAGGATGTTTCCTTTTTGTTTCTAGAATTTCACATCAGCAGTATTTATGCTGTGCTCATTTTGCCCCCTAGTGGCTTCTTATGTCCTCATTCCATATTTATTTTTAATTTTCACATCTTTTGAAAAGTAAGAAGGGGACGTATCCTTCTGTCCCTTCCACCACATGAATCTCATTTTACAGATGAGGAAATTAAGACCCAGACAACTTGTGGGACTTGTCTGATGTCACACATCCAGCTAGAACTAGAATTCAATATTGCTGTCCCATCCACGTAGGAATAAGACCCATGAGGGCACAGCAGTCTTGTTCATTGAAGAACAGGAATGGTGCCAGGCAAATGGGAGTGCCCAGTAAAAGTTTGATAAATGATAAAAATAAATAAATTAATCAATCAAAATTAGGACCAATATCTTTTGATTCCATGCTTTATACTGTTTACTATGTGGTCTGTCTTT
The DNA here is from genome assembly GCF_002837175.3 of Physeter macrocephalus. Classification (NCBI taxonomy): domain Eukaryota; kingdom Metazoa; phylum Chordata; class Mammalia; order Artiodactyla; family Physeteridae; genus Physeter; species Physeter macrocephalus. The sequence continues at coordinate 139,486,818 of NC_041221.1, forward strand.
TCATCCTCATCATAAATCTTTCTCATAGCACTTGATACTTGATTTTATTTCACTCCACAAATATTTCAACTCCTTGAACGACCTTACCCATCATGCATTTTGTCATTAGGTTTATTACATTACCATTCACTTATTCATTCAATTTCAGTGAGTACCAGTTGCATCAGGCACTGTGCTACCTATAGGGCTGCAACAAATTACTTACATTTTTTCATTTAAAAATTTAAAATTATAGTAAAATATATGTAACATAAAATTCATCATCTTAACCATTTTTAAGTATGCAGTTCAATAGTGTTAAATAGATTCACGTTGTGTGCAACCAATCTCCAGAACTTTTTTACCTTGAAAAACTGAAACTCTGTGTCCATTAAACAACTCCCCACTCCCCCTTCCACCAGCCCCAGCCAGCACCATTCTACTTTCTATTTCTGTACATTTGACTACTTTAGATGCCTCATATAAGTGGGATCATACACTATTTATCTTTGTGTGACTAGTTCATATTACTTGGCATAACATTGTCCATGTTGTAAAATATGTCAGAATTTCCTTCCTTTTTAAGGCTGAATAATATTCCATTATATGTATATACCACATTTTGTTTAACCAGTCACCCATTGGTGGACACTTGAGTTGTTTCCACCTTTTAGCTATTGTGAATAATGCTGCTATGACCATGTATCTGTTTGAGACCCTGATTTTATTTTTTCGGATATATACAAAGACGTGGAATTGCTGGATCATATGGTAATTCTATTTTTAATTTTTTGAGAAAGGGCCCTACCTTTTTCCACAGTGGATACATTTTATATTCCCACCAACAGTGTACAAGTGTTCCAATTTCTCCACAACCTTACCAATGCTTGTTATTTTGTTTATTTGATGGTAGCAATTGTCATAGGTGTGATGATAACTCATTGTGGTTTTGATTTGGATTTTCCTAGTGATTAGTGATATTCAGCATGTTTTAATATACTTGTTGGCCATTAGTATAATTAAAAGAGGCTCTTTTAATTCATTAGTTGCTTCTTCTGTATACAGAAAAATCTCCTGATAACAGCCATTCCCCCCCTTTTTTTCTTTGAAATACTATATCAACATTTACTTAAGATCTGAAGAATAATGATAAAATAATAACTAAAACTTGCATTACATCTGCACCTGTTACATGCTAGGCATTGCTCTAAGTGCCTTACATATATTAATTTATTTACTCCTCAAAACAGCCCTATAAGGTGGAAACTATTACTATCCTCAGTTTACAGAGGATGACGTGGAGGCACAAGGAGGTATATGCCTTGTCCAAAGTCACATGGGTGCTAAACAGTAGAAACAGGATATGTACCTGGGAAGTTGGCTTCAGAGCCTGTGCACTTAACCAGAACATTATTTTGCCTCTCTGATACCCACTCAATCCTTTTTATATCACCTTTTTAAATATCACCTACATCTTTTTTGTGATAACTTCCTGGACATCTCTTCTCTATAAGTTTGTATGAGTTTGGATTGCAGATTTTAAAAATTAAGTGCAAACTATTGCATTGTAAGAAAGAATTCATTACCTCCATGGATGGCAAGTCTAGGGTACAGCTAGCTTCAGATATGTTTGAATCCAGGGGCTCAAACAATTTTATGTCTCCCAATCATATAAAATCCTCAACGAACATCTCTTTGGCTCTGATTGAGCCCCATGCTTGTCGCTGAAATAACCCTGGTGGCAGGGAGTACAAAATGCTCTGAGTGATCTGCCCAAGTGAGTCATGTGCCCACACTTAGAACAAAGTTGGCATCAGTACCGCCGAAACCACAGAAACTTGGAGTTGGGGTGAGGGGTGGCACCCATGCCCATTCACATTTATTTATTTATTTTTTTGAAGGGAGAGTGGGAGGTGTGTTTCTCCCTCTGGGAACAAATATGGAAGCGAAATTATTGTTCTTAAAAACTTTTTGCTTATAATGGTTTGAATAATTTAAAAAGCTAACATTAATTTGGTGACTGTACGAAACACTGTGCTGAGAATTTTACATATATGCTCAATGAATCCTTACAGTTGCTGATGAAAAATCCGAGGTGCAGAAGTGCTTGGGTGTACGTGGAACAGAACGCAATAACTGGTCTTCAGAGACCAAGATTCTCACCCAGCTGGGCCAGCTCCAGAACCTCTTCTCCAATTGCGTCATGAGGGAGAGTGCTTGTCACATATAGAAACTGAAACCCACAAAAGAAACAGAAGAATTCATCCCTTATGTCAATGCCTGATGCACACTCTCAGGAAAGACATCTTTGGCCAACCTAGCTTATGCTTAATAATTAGGACTTACACTAGCACCTAAGTTTATAGATATCTAAGAAAAAATATAAATATGTAGTTTATTGTATCCAGTTGTGTTAGACACTGATTTTTTTTAAAAGAATGGCCAGTGGTCCCTGTTCAGAGTCTAAGAGAATATGATTAAAATTTAGAATATGATTAAAAATTTAGAAAAGATGATCCATGCTGTCAGAGCTATTCATCATCATTGATTATTTTATTTGTAAGAACTTTAGTAACATTCTAGTTTTGCAGTGGAAAAAAAAACACAGCTGCTAAGTCTCTCTGAAAATGTTTTATCTCAAAAAAAAAGCAAAGGAAGTTTTTAACCAGTTTGCTTAAGCAAGTACCAAGCTCTCTTCCAAGTGTCCACATTTTCTCTTCAAGGCACTCCCAATAAACAGCCAAAGCATCAAAGGCAATATACCAAACGTACGTTAAATTTTTAGTATCTTGGAAAAAGTGATTAAGGTAAGAGTTTTTTTTTATATTTTCTTTTAGAACTGCCATACTTTAATGTAGTGATGAAAAAAAAATTGCACAAACTGGCAGTTCTCATTAATGAGTTGGAAGGAGGAGGAGAATCATTCCAGAGCCAATTTTTCCACTAGATGTGTGATATTCAGCTTTTTTTTTGGCCCCAATTTCCTCAACTGAAAAATGCAGGAAAAAAACTGTAATGGTGAGATATCAGTTCATCCATTAATTCTATGAGTCTTTATGGGACACCTCTTATGTGCCAGGCACTGTGCCAATGCTGGGGATGCGCTATAGTGCTGATCAAAAGCAGATGTGATAACTGCCCTTGTGGATCATACAGTGTCATTGGGCAAGACAAACCTGGTTCAAATAATCACTCATCAAATAGGCAAAGGACTCCTTAAGACTTTTCAGTTCCTGAGTTCCATGTACACATAAACATGAAAGAATAAAACACAAATCATCATATGTGTTTATTGGAGAAATCTGTTGAACCTTCTTTTGTTTTAAACTCATTTTCCCCCCAGACTGTCAGCTACTGATGCTACAAATCATTCATGACAATTTTCTACCTGTCAATGACAGAATGCATTGACCTGGCTTATTATTGTAATAATAGTTATATGCATATTGAATGCATAATTTCAGATAATATTTCAGTCTTCATTTTCATCTCATTCTTGGAACTAACTTTTTTTCCTAACAGGGAGAGATTGAAAAATAGTAGATCTTAATCCTGAAGTCCATTGTGATATCATTTTTTTTTCTTCAAATAAAATGTTGAGTTTCAAAGGTAAGAACTAAAGAAAGAGACAGGTGGGTTGTTTATTCTTATAGCTATAATAAAATATTCCTTGGGTTCCCCCTTTCTTTCAGATCTCAGTTTTGTTGAGAGAACACAGATAAAGATGTGAAATGAGATGCGTTGACTGAATCATGAATGACCCGAGGCTAGTGAGAGGTAGACTTTTTAATTACTTATTTGTTTATTACAATTCCTCTTTGGTAGTTCTTCACTGAATCACTTCATAATTAACAACCTCACGTCAGGTTGTCAATTAAATCTTTTGTAAAGGTTTTGGTTTTACATGTAAAAACTATCCTTTAGGTTCCATATATCTCTAAGTTGGGCTAAATGGGTGAGAGAAGGAGGGTATATATTAAGCACCAACCAGTAGCCCTGTTTAGAATATATTTGCCAGCAGTTCTTCTGCCTCAGGCTGTGATTTCATGAAAAGATATATTTACGAGTCATTGCTTCTGTAACCACCCCTCCAGACCCACCGGAAGGGGCTGTGGTTGGCTTCGTAGATGGCACTTTTCCCTCTGAGTCTAGCTTATGCGTATAGCTGGGCTGAAAGCTGATGTATCTGGAGTTGTTTTTCACTAGGGTAGACAAGAGGCTCTGATAATCAGCAGTCATTATAAGTTGCTGGCTCCTTGTCACAGCAGTGAGGCTGCTTTGATGTAGAAGTTAGGCATATGTTTTGATTGATAATGAACATGTCCAAATATTAAGATTTCTTCTGGGTTTTACTGTTGATGTGATGCTTCTCTGCAAATTTTCATTTGGTACGTCCAGAAGAAAAGCTAATAAATATTTGCCTTGTGTCACTCTTAGATTTACTGTTACTAGCAGTAGGGAATCGTTGGGGTCAAATTCTCATGTTAGATTTTCTTTTTTCTTGTGCCTCTCAATAGAAGGTCCATGAGAATATCATTAAAGCTGGTTTTAATGATTCATTTTTCTGGTAGAGTTATGCATCTGGAGGTGGGCTTTTTAACCTGAAACTTTCTTAATCCCTAAAGGAGACTTAGCCAAAAGTGGCTGGGCTGATGGTTAGTAGGTAGGACATTTCCACCTCTGGCAATTTTGTCATTGGGCAGCATCAGTAAAGGATGGAATAGGGGTAAGGGGTGGCGAAGGGGCAGGTGGGAGAGCATGTAGCTTGAAAACATCAGATGGTTGATGTGATACTGTTCTTTTCAATCAAATATTCTTCCACCCCCGCCCCCCGGTCACACACACAAAGGTTGAGTATCAGTACTGAATTAAAACCTTGAAGAGCTGATCCTCCTACACAGAAATGCCAAAAGGAAGGGAAAAGGGCAACTATGTACAACATAATCAAAGGCAAGCTCTGAGGTCTTGTTAAAGCCTTATATTCATATGTGGTGATCTGATGGCAGCACACATTTGCAAGCATTTCTATAAATATAACGAATACCAATGGCCTAAAAGCATTCACTTAGACTTTTAGGAGATTTTCAATGATGCCAGACACTAGTTATACTTGAATCTATTGGAGTAACAGTTCTGAAAGTATTTAATGCATGGTTCTTAACCTGCTTGGGAAACACATACTATTTTGAAATTTGCATGAGCATTCTGGCATCTCTAGAAAATGCACAACAGATATATAGTTTTATACACAACTTCATGGGATTCATGAAATTTGTGAAGTCTATGCATGGACCTAGGTTAAGAACTCAATGTTTGAAAGCAAATTGTGCTAGGTAAAGAGGACTTCATGGAATAAAGTTTTCCTGTCTGAGTGATGACATTGTCAGCCACCTGCACAATGCCCGGTGGTCTTGGGGGTTTTCTTGTGGGTTGCCAGCATTCTCTCCCATTTTTCTTCCATTCTAATATGGCACTGGTCTTCTCATTTTAATTCACCTGCTTGTCACGTTCCTCACTCTTTTTTGAGGGTAAATAGATTGCTATCTTATTTTTCTTCCTTCTCCAGAATGGGTCTAAAGACTACATGGCCCTGTGTCAGAACTACTTACTGCACACAGGATGAGGCTGACAAACCACAACCTGTGAAGAGAGAGGGGGAAATCCACCGGAAAGAGGCTTTGGAAGGAACTGCAGGTTCGTTGCGGGTAATCAGGCCCACAGAGCGCAATGAATTACATAAACAAAAATGAATATGTACGCATTTTGATGACGCCCACCCACCCACAGTCAGGCACTTAGTCACTATTTCCCCTGCATCTCCTTAACTCTATAATACCTTGATTACAACTGCTATCATTGCACTGGAATTATTTGTTTATGAATTTGTCTCTCTTACTAGACTATGAGCAATTCGAAGACAGAGTCCCTGACTTATTTATTTCTGTACCCCAATCCAGTGTCTGGGTTAAGAGTGCAGGCTTTGGAGTCAGCCAGTCTGCATTCAAATCCATGCTCTGTACATAGGAGGAGGAACATCTGGGCAAGCTACTTTACTTGTCTGAGCCTTGGTTTCTCTTTCTTTCTTTCTTTCTTCCTTCCTTTCTTTCTTTCTTTCCTTCTTTTTTCCTTCCTTCCTTCCTTCCTCCCTCCCTCCCTTTCTTTCTTCCTTCCTTTCTTTCTTTCTTTCTTTCTCTCCTTCCTTCCTTTCTTCCTTTCTTTCTTTCTTTCCTTCATTCCTTCTTTTTTCCTCCCTTCCTTCTTCTTTCCTCAATTCCTTTGCACCTAAGAGTATCACATTAATAAGTTGTACTGGTTTATTGTGAAGAGTAAAAGAAATATTGCTTATTACAGTGACAGTCACTATAGACAATAATAGATGGTATCTATTATTACATACATTATTATTACTATTGATTATTGAGTCAATAATCAATTCCCTACTATAGTTCACCTGCCAGGAAAAAGGCTTTTAAGCTTAAACTACTAAAGAACACACTTTTCTCTCACCTCTTTCCTTGTCCCCTCTGCCCCCTTTGCTACTAACACCCCTCGTCTGCAACACCGTAGTTGGTATCCTCCTCACCCTACTTTATTTTTCACCATCCATTATACTTCTCATCATCTGACATCTGATATGTTTATGGTCTACAATGCTAGCTCCATGAAGGAAGGGGCTTTGGCTATTTGGGGTGGACTTCCATATCCCTAATGTCTAGAGTGGTGCCTGGTGCATAGAATATGCTCAACCATATTTTTTTAAACTAATTTTTATTGGAGTATAGTTGCTTTACAACGTTGTGTTTCTACTGTACAGCAAAATGAATCAGCTCTACATATACATATATCCCTTCCTTTTTGGATTTCCTTCCCATTTAGGTCACCACAGACCATCACCACAGGTCACCACACATTCCCTGTGCTGTACAGTAGGTTCTCATTAGTTATCTATTTTATACATAGTATCAATAGTGTATATATGTCAATCCCAATCCCCCAATTCCTCCCACCCACCCCCCTTTCCCCCTTGGTATCCATACATTTGTTCTCTACGTCTGTGTCTCTACTTCTGTTTTGCAAATAAGATCATCAACCATATTTGTTGAATGAATGAAGGAGTAGACACACACGCACACTCCACAACACACAGAAAGCATCTTCACTCTCTGCTGTAGGTGAGCCTCGCTGATTGTCTCTCAGTGGGTACATTAAATATGGGCATTTCCTCACTTTTGCCAAATAATCATAGAACACCTTTTCCCTTAATTTCTCTTTCTTCCATGGTTGGTATAGGGAGGGAAATATTTTCTAAAAGTATTGTAAAAACTGAATGATTAGAACTTCAATGTCAAAGCCATACCCTACAGTGGGGCTACTGAGGGGGATCATTGAGTGGTAGGTCCCAGCTAAGGGAGGTGAGAAAGGTGACAGTGGGGAGGAGGGTAGATGAGCTCTTAAAAACCTTGTAGAAGTTGCTGTTGTTGAGAACCTTGTTTCTGTCATTCCTGCTCAAAAATTCTCAATGACGATGCATTGTTTACAGATTTATATCCTAACTCCTCAGAGACTTTCCCACTCTGCTTCTTCACAGGTGTCTTTTGCTCCAGCCAGACTGGATCATTCACTGTTCTTTTCCCAATTCCTACACGCCTCCTTACCCACACACGCACACACATATATACTTTTTGAACTGATTTTTTCCTTCCGCCTAGTACCTTTAGCTTCTGTTTTTCTAGATCTACTGTCCTTTAAGGTGCGAAGACAACATTGTCTAGTCAGGATATTTCCTCTAATTCCTCTCCTGTTCCCTCACCTTAAACTCTGATGACAGCCAGCTGAATTCTTCCTCAGTTTCCTTTAAGAATTTTTACCTCTCTTTTGGGGGCACCTGCCAGCCTTTCCCTGCATAGAGCTGTCTCTAGACTTGTCTGCTAAATTGTCTCAAAGTTTGGAATGCTTTCCTTTCTGGTTTTCTACATACACCAGGCATTCGGTGAACGTTTTTGTGTAAGTCTCTGGGTATATAGTTGCAAGTTGCATATATCTATTTTCCTAGAAGTGCAAAAAATCTTTTGAGTCTGTCTGATGCTAACATGTTAAATGCAGAGTATTTTTCTCCTACGGTCAATGCAGATGAAGTTCTTTTACCATCCATTCTGTAAAAGGCAAAATCATTCATAACTACTGTAAAGATAGAGCTGGGCTCGTATTTCTTGAGACCTCAGAGAGAAGTGGTCATTTTCTGCCGAGAAGATTTGGCAGGACATGGAGGAGTGGTAGACCAAGGTGTGGGCCTCATTGCTAACTTGGTTTGGGGCCTTGAGACTTAGCAAGTGGAAAGAAACAAGCAACTGAAACTGAGACTATTTGGGATCCTGGGTATGAGCAGCGTTACTCAGAGCAACTTTCATTTTCTCTTCTTCAAGGCCTCACATTGGTGCAGGAGTCTGGTAACACTGCCCCCTTCTGTTTCTCTGAATTGTCCATACCGTGACTTCTCAACTCTGGTTTGAAGATCTTGACGTGAATTTTCAATTTCCAAGAAATACTTGCTTAAGGCAGAGAGGAAAGGAAATCGTATGTTTAACATGAAGCATGATAACTTGACCGTTAGATTTTGTTGTGAGGTATTCTTTCAATTGCATTGTAGCTGGGTATTATATTTCAGGGGAATGGGTGAAGTCAATGTTCATAACAAAATCAATTAATTTATTTATTTGTGTTCTAGGGGCCACTACATTTCTTCTACTTCTTAGAACTTCCCTATTTCTTCCCTTGGAAGCTAAATCACAACCACTGGTTGACGCATTGTGGCTCTTCCATTTAGGACAGATCCTCTCAGATTAAGAGAAGTTAAAGAGTTGTGAATGCTGGTTCTTCACACATCAAAAGCTAGCACCACTCTCTGTGAATAGCACTGTTTGTGAAGGACTTTTGAACTGCTCTGGGACTGTTTTATCCTTTCCTTCCAAGCCCTCCTGTATATCTCTCTAAAGTAGTTAAGGCCATATAGCATAGAACTTTGAATCTATACCAACGACTTTGGACTTTATTTTATAAACAGTGGGGAGCCAATTGAGATATCTAGGCAAAGGATGGCATCTTTAGAAGGATGACACTGTCAGCTTTGTGTTGAATGAACTGAGATGAAAAAGCTTGGAAGGAGGGAGAACATTAGCAGATGCGTGAAATAGTACTGCCTCCAGCACCTCGATGATGTGTCCAAAATCCTCACCAGTTTTTCCTCCTTTATCCTCCCTCCACCCTAGTTCGGGCCACTATATTTATTGCCTGGATTCCTGCAATACAGTCTTTATTCTGCCCTACGGCCAATCTTGCTTCCCTACAATTCATCATCTCCAGAGCAGCCAACGTCAACTTTAAAAAACAAGTAAACGAGAACACATCGCTTCTAACTTTAAACCTATCAATGACTTCCCATCCTACTTAAAATGAAATCTACATGCTCACTGTAGTACATGATCCCCAGCACGGTTTGACCCCTGTGTGCTTCTCAGACCTACACTCTCACTTCTGCCCCAACTCACCGGCTTTCTTGGTTCCTCGAACATGCCAAGCTTAGTCTGACTTCAGACATGTGAGCCTTTGTTCTTGCCATTCCATCCACCTAGAATATGCTAGTCCCAGAATTTCACACGGCTGGCTTCTTGCCCTAGCTCACGTATCACCTACGCAGCGTCCCATCCTCTTCTCTTTGTCTTCCCAACCCCACCCCGACTCAAGACATTGTTTTCATATCACCACATTCTAATTTATTCATAACATATCACTATTTGAAATGATTTTGCTTATTTATTTACTTGTTTAAGTTGTGAACTGCTTGCGTAGAATGAAGGTTCCATGAGGGCAAGGGCCATGTTTACCTGTTCATCTCTGGGTCCCTAACACATAGAGCTTACAGCTGAATGCTGCACCCGGCCAATGGTAAATCTCAGTAATTATTTGTTGAACAAATGAATTTGGGTAAAAGGTAAAGAACAAGGGTAGAACAAATGGAGATGGAAAAGAAAAGATACCTGGAAGATTTATAATAGAGATACAGTGGATAGATTGGATTATTGGGTATCAGGAGCTCATGGAAAGGGAGGAATCAGATAATGGGTTTTCACTTAGAAAGTAGAGAAAGGCCATTGATGCCATTAACTCAGAGAATGTGGTAGAATGTAATGAATGGGAGTGGCAAACAGATATTTGGCTTTGGGCTTGAATGTGAGGTGCTGGTAGGTCTATGTGAAGATGCCCAGTAGGTATATAGAAGCTGCAAACCAAACATTCAGATTTTGAAGTCATTTGCATAGTGGTGATAGTCCACTGAGACTGAATCAATTCAACAAGGGGGAGGATACAGGGGGGAAAAAAGAGAACTTAAAAAATGTGCAGATTTCTGCCCAAACATCCTGTGTACAAGAAACCAGGCTGGGACAAGTGACACGTAATAAATGAGGAGCAAAGGGCTAGAGCTTCAAGGGGTCAGGGATGGTGACACTGATAATTTGGCAAGTAGAGAGTGATTATCCAGGCAAATAACATTATGACACTGCCATATGGTGCCTTTTGACCCACCCCAAACATCTCTCGGTAGGAGGCTCTGCACCCCCAAAGGGGATCTGTGTAACTGCCCTGATTCCTTCCCTCCCAATCTGTAAGGGGCACAGAATGAGGAACCGGCCAACATTAATGTTGTGCCTCTACCCTCTGCTCGAGGGAGATAACCTAAAACAGTTTCGGGGAAAAAGTGCATAAAAAAACTCCAGAGCTACATTTGTTGAACACTAACTATGAGCTGGTGATGTACTAAGTACTCATTAGGCATTCTCTTACTTGGTTCTCACAAAACCTCTATAAGGAACTACAATTATTTCTTACAGATGTGGAAATCATGACTAAAAAATTAATGTAACTTTCTCAGCTGGTAAATGATGGAGCTGGGAGTTGGTTCCAGAACTGCCTGATCCCAAAGCCCCCACTTTTAACCATAATGCATGAATGCTTCCCTCTGTAGGAAATAATCATTTTTAGTACTTAAGTTTTGTTTTAGTATTTCTTTGTAGGTTTCTTTCCCTTCCCATCCCCAAATTGTGAATGTTAGGTTAATAAACCAGGCAACTTTTATTTGCAGTAATGCAAGGTGACCAAAATTACTCATAAGGTTGTCCTTTTGTGCTGAACAAAAGTTACTCATGTTCTTGGGCTTCCCTAGTGGCGCAGTGGTTGAGAATCCGCCTGCCAATGCAGGGGACACGGGTTCGAGCCCTGGTCTGGGAAGATCCCACATGCCGCGGAGCAACTAGGCCCGTGAGCCACAACTACTGAGCCTGTGCGTCTGGAGCCTGTGCTCCGCAACAAGAGAGGCCATGATAGTGAGAGGCCCGCGCACCGCCATGAAAAGTGGCCCCCGCTTGCTGGAACTGGAGAAAGCCTTCGCACAGAAATGAAGAGCCAACACAGCCAAAAATAAATAAATAAATAAGTTGTTTTAAAAAAAGTTACTCATGTTCTTTCATTAGATCTCCTCCGTATTACACAATTGCCTTAAAGAACTGCTATTGAGTACAGAAAGTCAACCTCCCCAAACCCTCAGGATATCCTTAATTACAGGGCTCCTGGGGTATCTGAAATAGAAATAGTGTTCTGGATTGTCCTCCACTTCCACCCCCCAGCCTGAAACTATAGGCATACCCCATTTATTGTGGGAATCTGTTCCTGGATATAATTATGTTAACTAAATGGGTGCTCTATGGGATTATTGCAACGTCCTTGGGGATGTGCTACTGATATCATACTTTGGCAATTGCTCTTCTTTCTCCTGAAGTCTCCTGAATTTGTGATATGCCCCTGGCCATAGATTTCTTCTATTTATCCTTCATACTCTTATTGGGCAATCTTTCTAGGCTGCATTGAGGCTTATACTGCCCTTCCAAATGTCGAAGGATTTCTACCAGGCAACAATTGTCTGTTGATCTGGGTTTCTTAGACTATCTCCTTGAAGGCATTTGGAGCTGTTGCAGTGAAGCCTGCTTTCTACTACCATCTAGTATCTTCCTTGGTCTTTGGTGGAATCCTCAGCACCATCACTTGTATTCCTTTGGTCAGCCATCTGGAACCCACGTGTTCACTGCCACACAAGCAATGGCAAAAAGAGGGATCTGGTGGAATAAGTAAATGACTGTGGAGGACCACACAAATGGCTCTTAGTCCTTGTTGGCTGAGAACCAAATACAAATTAGCTGTACGGACTAGTGCTGTAATGGGCTTACAAAAATATTTCTGAGAGCAACAGGACTCTGATGAATCAGCACAGTTTGGGGCAGCTCTAAATGAATTCTAAATGAGTGCCTCTGAGTTCATGCCCAGTAAATGTGTAGGGAGGCAAGGTGGCACTTTCTTTAGCCCATCAATAAGTTATTAATGGGCACTTTGTGCTAAACATGATGTTCCTTAGAGTTTCAAAAAATGACTTCCTTTTGCTTAGCTCTGTGCCTGTCTCATAGAACTTTCTCCATTTCTTTTTTTTTTGCGGTACGCGGGCCTCTCACTGTTGCGGCCTCTCCCGTTGCAGAGCACAGGCTCCGGACGCGCAGGCTCAGCGGCCATGGCTCA
>NC_041221.1:139499619-139503933 GCF_002837175.3 Physeter macrocephalus
AAACCCGTGTCCCCTGCATCGGCAGGCGGACTCTCAACCACTGCGCCACCAGGGAAGCCCTCCATTTCTTTTAAGAGCAACCGTCACTCTCCTCTGTGCATCAATTATGTATATCCAATTTGAACACAGAATAAGTTGCTTTGCCCTACTGTATTGTCAGCTTATTGAGAGCAACTCTCTTGTCTGATTAATAATTGCATCCTTTACAGTGTGTAACATAGTTCTTTGTACAAATAGACGTGTAACTATTTCAGTAAATGAATGATGATAAGCGGAAGTGGGATTTCAAAAGCTTTTTTTTGTTGGACTTCAACAAACTTAATTGTCATTAACTAATGGGGTTTCTGGGGAAGGACTCTGTCTGGACTCTGATCAGCCAGTGCCTCTGCAGGTGAACTTTTTTGGGAATGGGGGGTTATTATTGTGAAGCACAAAGTGGATGTTCTCAAAGTGGACTCCATCCCATCGGTCACTTTCATTGGACAGTTACTTTCTCTTTCTTTCTTTAGACTTATAGGCACAAATGTCCTTGGGCAAAAGGGCAATAAGAGAAATGCATTTGCTTACAGTCTTCGGTGCAAATTAGAAATCCACCCCTTTTCCATCCCTAGCCCTTTCTCTAATTTTCCATCTTAATTTAAGATTTTATTTAATATCCTATCTAGGGGTAACCTTAGCCTCTGTGTTCAATATGATGGTACTTCAACAACATAGCTGTATGAACTTCTCTCAAGATCTCATTTACATATATGAAAAATTCAAGGGGTTGGTCAAGAGTCATCAGATTGAATCCAGTTTCTATCAGATACATAAATCTTTTCTCGTGTCACTCCATTTTTCACAGGCATTCTTTTTCCTAATGAATGGGAACCATATTTATCAGGAAGATATACAGCACTGGCTGTATTTCAAACAAGTGCCCGATATCCTCTGGCAGCCATTGGAACCATACATTGCAAACCAGCCGGTCATTTGGATAGACCCTAGGATAACTGGCAGATGTACTTGAGGCTCAGATCATTGTCCATAAAGGTAACATGCGATTTCCTTGGCAGCAGCTGTGCACATCTGCATTTTACAGCAAAAGAGTGATATTTCCCAACTCACATTTGAACTGGTGCTTTGGCTTCTTAAATTTTGTGCCCAGTGTGTGTGTCTGTATAGGTCAATCATTATCAGGACTTCCAACTCCACACTCCACTTCACACACATTTTTGGAAAGGATGCAGAGTGATTGATGCATAAAATGACTGGATTAGAATTGCCTGGTACCTTGTCAAAATTTTTTTTTAGGTAAATCACATTTTTTTTCACCATCTAAGCACTTAAAAAAACACCTGGGGTTTTTAGCTTTATCTGCAAAGGAGTTTCTTATTTCTAAAAGCTTCTAAATTCTGGAACATAAACATATAAATCTATAGTACTCAGCCTTGTGGATTCATGAAGGGCCAATTCTTTGATGCTGTTATGAAAAACTTTTAATTTTTCCTCTTTGGAACACTTTTTCATCTTTGGAATCAGTCTTCCATTTGGAACCAAAATTTTAGGAGTAAAGACAATTAGACACACCACATGAGATCAGAATCTTGTTGTTTGCAGCTAAAATTTCTGGACACCATTTGTCCCAGCTGATAGTTTGTTCATTTATTTGCATATATATATATATATATATATATTTATTTATTTATTTATTTATTTAGGCTGCGTTGGGTCTTCGCTGCTGCTAGCGGGCTTTTCTCTAGCTGTGGTGAGCGGGGGCTACTCTTCATTGAGGTGCATGGACTTCTCATTGCGGTGGCGTCTCTTGTTGAGGAGCACGGGCTCTAGGAATGCGGGCTTCAGTAGTTGTGGCTCGCAGGCTCTAGAGCACAGGCTCAGTAGTTGTGGTGCACAGGTTTAGTTGCTCCGCAGCATGTGGGATCTTCCCAGAGTAGGGCTCGAACCCGTGTCCCCTGCATTGGCAGGCGGATTCTTAACCACTGCGCCACAAGGGAAGTCCCTCACACGTTGATTTATTCATTCACTTGTTCATTCTAACAAACCTTTGACAAATCCTTACAGAGTGCTTACTCTGTGCCAGGCACAGAACTAGGATTGGGGATACAGTGGCGATCTATGCTAGGAATGTGTTGTTGCTCTGTGTGAGCAAATCCAAATATTAGACACAGACTGAGGATATTTAATACAAGGAATTATGCCTAAGTAATTTGGTGTCATTAAAAGGGGGCTTTGGCATCAGACAGGCTTGGTGTGACCTCTTGCTAATTATTTAACCTCTTGGAGGCTCTTTTATCCTCCCCACAATACCAACAGTTCAGGATTGTAGTAGGAATTAAAAGAGATAACGTAGGTGAATATGTCTGGCAGTCAGCATGTTTTATTCGTTAGTTTTGTTAGTTTGTTTGGCCACAAACATGAATATTTTAAGAAACCATGAATATTTTAAAAAACCAGTGTCAGTGCAATTTTGAAACTAAAAACTTTGTAGTGTCTTCCTCTTCCAAGGGTGTAAATGGTCTTCCTTTTTTCACTCCATTTGGACTGAGCACTGGGTACTTGGATGACCTCTTTGCAGTGGTGAGTTAAGAACGGCCGTTTTTGCAGTTAGTTGATTTCTCTGGGTCCTGACCAAATGCAAAAGTCCCAAATAGCATCGTGAATGAAAAATGTCGCCTGCCGTATATCAGCAGACAAAGGATGTTGCAGCCGCCCCCATGTGGTGAGACCTGAGAGAACTCAGCCTGGGGACAAACAGGCTGCCCCCCCACCAAGCCCTCAGCCATTGCAGCCGCCCCAAGCTGTGCACCTGGAGGGAATCAGGATGGAGAAAAGCAGGATTCTGGCCCCAGATAGCTGAGGTGCATATCAAAGGAATGATTTCAAGGAGCCAGATTTTTGCATCTTCCCATACATAAAAGAAAAGTGCTAAATTCATTAACTTGAGAAGTCTGGTTTTCTTTAATTAACAGTAATCTTTTGAAGTTCTACTACTGTCTTTATTACAAAAACTCCTATGTATCCTGGCTCCCCCCTTACCTCTTCAGAGCAGTCCCTCAGAACTAAGAGGCTGCGTCCCAGGCTGAAGTGCTCAGTTTTGTCCACCAAACAAAACGTAATGCTCAACTTTTTGGCTGTGTATTTTTTTTTTAGTCGACAGCATGGAGAACTCAATGTTTTGAGAGCTAAACTGAAGTCAACTACCAACTAACAGCTCGTTCTGACACGACCCTGTCAGCTTCTTAATATACCACTTTTTGTGCCATTCTGAGAAAACACTCTTGCTCCTGCAATTAAATTCAACAAACATTTATTGAGCACCTTCCAGACGCCAGATCCTGTGCTAGCTGCTGGGGGCTATGAAGATGAATGAAAAATGATCCCTGGATTTCTTGTAGATAACTCAAAAGGCAAGGGAAAAAGTGTGCTGGCCGTCAAAGTGGTATTTCAGAGCATGCCTGAAATTCCCAGCTTTGACTTCTCAAGTCCTCTAATAAAACAATTCAATTTTGTTCCTTGAGATAAATTTTTCCATTTGTTAATATATTTTTCCATTTGTTATTTGGTCTTTGCCCTTCTCTCTTCCTGCTTTCCCTGTGTGCAGAAGCTATTGGTAAGATTCATTTCAACCTACGAGTATGACATGTTTGGATTTAGTTGTGAAAAATGCCTTCTACAAACAATGGCTACATCACAGTGACTGCTGAATCACTGTAAAATGATGTGAGATATCCTGAATGAGCTTTCCTCTATTCATCATTCTTTGAAAAGTATAGCCACTTTCTAAGGCAGGTGACTATGTTTTTAAATGAACAAATTATCCATCTCCTAGGACAATTGTGCTTAGAGTTCCCAGTATCCCTTTCCTTTATCCTATCCCACTCCCTGCAGGGAGAAGCAGACTTTTAGAAAAGGGATCAGTCACATCACCAGTATGAATAAGTAATGTGGTACCCTCCCACCCACTCATTCACACAGACCCATCGCGTGCAGGCAGAAAGTGGAGGAAGAGGGAGAGGAGGTGATGGAGCCAAGCATAAATATAATCACATTGCCCATTACCTATTGAACATTTGCTATGTGGCAAGCACTTGCAGAATATTATCTCTAACCCTTACATCAATCCCACAAAGTGGATTTTTCTATCTCTTTTTTTTAACATCTTTATTGGAGTATAATTGCTTTACAATGGTGTGTTAGTTTCTGCTTTATAACAAAGTGAATCAGTTATACATATACATATGTTCCCATATCTCCTCCCTCTTGAGTCTCCCTTCCTCCCACCCTCCCTATCCCACCCCTCTAGGTGGACACAAA
>NC_041221.1:139504008-139519817 GCF_002837175.3 Physeter macrocephalus
GTAAATAGAGCTGCAATGAACATTGTGGTACATGACTCTTTTTGAATTATGGTTTGAGGCGAATATCCTCAGAGAGGAAAAGTGATTAGCTCATGATCATACAGCTGGTAGGTACCTCTTTCAAACTTTGCTCTGCCTGATTCTAAAACCTGTTCCTTTTCATTATAACTAGGCTTTTCAAACTCTATTTCCCGCAAGTTGTTTCAGGGAGTTCAATAAATATATAAAACTATTTAGGAAAACATTAAAATGCACTCTAGAGACCACTGACATGTTATTGCAATTTCTGACTGATTGCTTTTTAAATAAATAAGTGTTTTTGAACTTAACACCTAAGCATTTGCGGATTTGATATTGCTACTGTCTGTTGCATATTTTGGAAAGGTGACAAAGATGTCCTTTGAAAATTGGGTTTCCTGGTAGAAGATAAAAGGTTGACAATTACTGGCTTAGAAATTACACTACTCCTTTACCAAGAGATATGTTGCATAATGTGTAGCAAACATAGTAAGGATGGTGCCAATATGCATAACACAACATATACAATGAGCATCACACTGTGAATGATACAGCACGGTTAAGCAGGTTGCTTGGAGTAGGACTGTACAGGCGGCCAGGGTAGACCTCTTTTCTTTTTTATGGTTATGCCTAAAATCCTGCCTATGTATTTGCTGGAACCAATTGTTCGATAGCTGGGCAGCTATATTCTTCCCCCCCCAACACACACCCATTCTCCAATCCATTTTAAGGACGAGTATATTTCTGTTGGTTAGGTTTCACGCTGATGAGATCACAGTTTCTAAACACATATGTGGACTTGGCTTCACTCAACTTCATGATCAAATGATGCACTCCTATCTTGGACCATTTGTTCCAGAAAAGCTTCATTGTTTTGAAGAAAAAGAAAAGATGTCACCTTCGTATGTGAAGAGCAGTCCATACTTGCTTTTCAGATCAGCAAAACAATTTTTTTTAAACTCAGATCTCAAAATGAGTTCACTTGGAAGAACTTTATTCAGCAGACTTTCCTTTCAGAGTCTCCATGGTGGTACAAACAGTTTTACCTATTATTCATGTTTTGGGCGTCAAGTTCAAGAGTATTTTCAGGGAGACACCATGAGAGAAGTGATTTGACTGAACGTTTGCTATTACCTCAAACTTTTAGGTGGAGCTGAGGGTGCAGTGGATGATCTTGAAGAGTCTCCTTTTCCAACTTTAAAATTATACAAGTCTAATACCAATTCTTTCTTGTGAGGCTTTATTTTAACAAGAGAGATTGCTGTTTGCTGCCTTCTTCCTCTGTTACTTCCCAGTATGTCTCTGAAGATTTGGCAGCCATATTTTATCTTTCTTTTGCCATCAATCACAGTAGCTCTACAAGGGGAGACAGCTTCATTTTATAGATATGGAAGCAGAGGCCACCTGAGGTTAAATGGCTTGTCCAAGTCATATGTGAACTATGTAGGACCCAAAGCTGAATACAGCAGCAGGCATCTTTTTCTGCAAATAAGAGGCAGTACTCAAGGATCTAGAACCTTTTAATCTTTGCCTTCCATTGCTATGATTTTGAGTATGAGTGTGTGTTTGTGAGTGTTTGAGTTCAGAGATTGTACCGAATTCAGCTTTGTACTCAAGGATCTAGAACCTTTTAATCTTTGCCTTCCATTGCTATGATTTTGAGTATGAGTGTGTGTTTGTGAGTGTTTGCGTTCAGAGATTGTACTGAATTCAGCTTTGTATCTTAAGTACCTAGCACTGTGCTGCATACAACATAGGGACTTAGTAAATCTGTGTGGAATGGATGAAAGGGTACCAGGAATGCAACCTTGTCTGGCAGAAGATAGTGGAATTTCTATTTTTAACCAACATGGTATTGATTATTTTCAGTTCCCCATTTTACCACCCATCCCCCTCACCAAAGCCTGAAATCCCCCCATTATTAAGAAATACATTTATAACAAGCAATGATCTTTACCTAAAACTGCCCAGTGGGAAGATGAATGATTTTGGAAGTAGAAGTGAATTTCAACCTTTGGGCATCTTCCGTAACTTCTTTGTGCCTCAGCTTGAGTCTAACAACAAATACGGCTGCTTCAACCACTATCACGGATACTGCTGTTATTTATTAAGCACTCAGCTAGAGCTAGGGAATGTGCTAGGGGTCCAACATGCAGATCATAGTATTTTATCAGCCCAGCACACCTGGGAGGCAGGTCTTCTCATTTTCTCCGTTTTACCCTGGCCCAGAGACATTGAGTCTCCTGTCTGCTGTTACACCACCAGTCAGGGAGAGCTGGGAGAGAGGTAATGACTATGGCTGGCCCTCCATAAACAGTAGCTATTAAGATGATGGTGCTAATTCAGGAGTCCTTGGGAGCATGTAACACAGTGAGTGCACTGCATCTTAGTATGAGTAAGTTTATGAGATCAATTCCCTCCCTTATATCAAAGACAGTCAGCATAAAAGCTATCAGTGCTTGAGGGGAGAGGAAACTTAAGGATGTGTTAGGGGGTGAGGATATGGGAAGTGATCCCATTATTCCAAAATTAAAATTGTCCTTTTGAGAATATACTCTTCAACATTCAGCTCTGGGGGTGTGTGAAAGTGGGGAACAGGAAACAGAAGCTGACACGTTTTATCAATTCCACAAATTACCCATGGTGTGCCTTCATGTGCTGTGGGCTTGAATATTACAAGGAACAGGATGGAACATTCTTCCTCACTCTTCCCTTAAGAGAAATCTGTTGCTGGATGTTCAGCCTGCGGGCTGAGTGTGGCATCCCACAGTGTTTCAGCGGAAAGCTGCCAGAAAGGAATAATCACACTAGCAGCGTTATCTGCTGACACGAAGGACGGGAACACACTAACTGCTTAGACTTGGCTTCTTGCCTCTTGTTCAGGCACCAAACAGCCAGGATTACCGACAGCCTTCCTGAGACACCCTGGGACATACTCGATTACTCCAGCACTATTTAAATCTCTCTATATGGTGTATTGCTTTGTTTCCTCAAAGCCCACTTCCCAAGCCTTTGTATCCCAGAGACTAAAGGAATAAGAAAGAGTACGGATCAGATGTTAACCTGTGCTCTACAGAACCCGACATGAATAGGCTTAGGGCCAATCTTGACCCAAACCCCTGACCTCTCAAAAGATGAGAGGTCCAGAACCTCTCAATTTCTTGAGGCTCCAGGAAGATTAAAAAAGTAAATATGCCTAAAGAGGGCTGGCAAAACAGTTGTTTATTTTTAACAGTTTATTATAATAAATGAATTGCTTTTTTTTTAGCACAAAACAATATACAGCAATACAAGTGTGTAAAGCCTGGGATAGTTACAGTGTTCATTAAAAAATATTAAGAAATACTAATTCAGAGTGCATTTCAGGTGGTGTGGTCACAAGGTTAAGGTCATGTGGTGAATGTTTTATGTTTTATTTTTTTCAATCCTCAGAATGTGTCTCTGTGTGTGTAATCTCATTTCAAAAACAAGGTTCATAGTCAAAATTTGAGGATTGCTGGGAATGTGAGTCCCTGGCCACGTGATCTCCCTGGTTCCTCTCTTTACTCAGACCTTTCTGAGAAGCTCTGCCCCGACACTGAATGTGAACTTTTATGCTTGTGTATTCATTTCTTAGATTTCCTAAGATTCTCCAAGCAGTCCATTCTCCAAAAACATTAAAAACTACTTGTCTCAAAAATAGCCTACCCTATGGAACCCAGACAAATAAACAGAGCTCCTCATTTTTGAAATTCAGATTACTCTACTTTTAAATGGTAAAAATATTTTAGCCTTTCAACTCAACTCAATGCTAAAAGCTCTTTTAAATGTCTTGCTCTTTTTTTTTTCAGATGTGTAATAATCTTGAAATTCTTCTTGTTTTCTTTACTTGCCACCTCTCCATCCCTATTCTAGAATCCATAAGGTTAAAAACAGGACATTGATCATTCTGAATAGGCAGTGGTCTAACCCCTACCCTGCTACTCCACAGCTGTGTGACCCTGTGGAAGTGCTTTCCCTCTCTGGTACTCAGTTTCCGTATCTTTAAGACGAGATGGTGATTCCATTTCACAAGTTCCTTTTATCTTTAAAAGACTATAATTTTTCTTCCTCTCATTCTTCACTTCCTGTCAGACTGCCCCCCCAATATTTTAATATCTAATCTCCAAAGCTATTGTCATGGCGTACTGGCCTACTCTGTTAAACAAAATAATTTGCTCTTAACTACAACCAAAACCAGTACTTAATAGGTATAGATTCAGACTTATTTTCCCCTTAACCAGATGGCAACTAAATGTTTACTTTGTCATCTTGGTGAACAGAACATTTCTGGAAATACTCAAACCACTATAAAAACTTTAAAATAAAGGGAAAAAAAATCTAACTTTTGGCTCAGGTAAGTTGCCAGATACAGATGTGCACTGATAGTTTGAAAACACTAGATGGCGATATGAGTTCATCAAATAACAGACACATCCTTGATTGGTCCAGCATTAAAATCCCAATGATTGAGGGCAGAACAGGTTAATACATTCGTTAAACAAACAAAGTCAAATATAATCAGGTGTTGGAGTGTTAGCTAACACTCTGAATGTGTTCAGTAATCCGGTTCTTAGTAAAAGAAAAGAGCGTTAAATTAGAAATTATTTTATGCTACCGATGAGTCTATCTTCAAGCTAATTTTGGGGGCAAGAGTTGGCAATAAACACGTGTATCCCATAAAATCTATCTAATTCATACTTTCCTCTCCATTTTTGGCTTTCGTTTTTTAAAAATAGCAATTGTTCGGAATGGAGTGTGCCTCACATATATTATTCATAGATGAAGTACTATATTCTCATTAGGAATGTGAGTCCTAAGATGTTGGTGTTTAAAAGGGGAAATGGCTGACTTACTGTAAGTTGTTGGCTGGGCCATTATTGACTGGCAGGATCAACTGGAAGCACTTTGTTAGTTGATTAGGTTGCCCTGGAAATGCCTTCCTGAAACTCTAATGATGCACTTAAGGGAACCCTCTGGGACAGGAGTAAAATGTCTCTTTGCAGGCGTGTCTTCCACCAGAGTCCTCTTGGGATGAGATGGGAGGGGGCGGGGCACATCCAAAGAGACACTCTGTAAGGAAACAGCCCAGAAAAAAGGTTGCAGGTAACAATTTACATGGAAGCTAAGCTCATGACTTACTGATATAAACCCTGGGTTTTCTGAGGGTACCAGTGCTTCGTGGATTCTTTTGAAGGAGCATCATTAATTCCAGAGAGACTGTACCTATGCACGTATGTATTTATTTATTTATTTCCTGTGGTGGGGTGGCACAGGGATGGAGAAGAAGGGAAAAAACAGGTGAGGGCATCTGAGAGAACATGGTTTCATCCTCTTTGGTTGGAAAAAGAACTACTTTGTAGCTTGAACATCGGGGTCGTTGGGTGTGCTTTTCTTCCTTCCTTCCTTTTTTTTTTTTTTTTTTTTAATAAAAACAAGCTTTAGAGGGGCAATTTGCCCTTCCGCAGAAATTCAATGCACGTGCGACGGGCATGTTTGTTGATTTTTTTTAATGAAAAATCGCCGTGTTCGTCTCACCACTGGGCTGGGGGCTTGTTTCTGGGGGATGGTGGTGGCGGTGGAGGTCTGAAGACAGGAGGAAAGGGCAAAGCAAAGGCCCTTGGAAACTCCAGACTTCCGGACAGGACGGGGAGGGGGGGAGTGGCTGCGCAGCGCTGCGTCCCCGCCCCGAGCCCGGAGCGCCCAGGAGTCGCGTGCCCACTGCCGGAGCGCGGCGTCCCCGCGCAGTCCTGGCGACCTGTCAGCGAGGCGGACGTGACTCGGAGCTGCCTCCGCTTTCTCCAAGCCATATTCCTTTAAGATGATGTAATAGTCATTTCCCTGGATGGTTTCTTGCCTGCACTGCTGAAACAACAGCATCCGAACTGCACTGGGAACTGTGGAACCACCCAGCTCCGCCGCCGGAGAAGCCCGAGCTCGAGCCCCCTGCCGTCATTTCGGCGCTGCGGCGGCCGCCGGCTCCCACTTGTCTGGGAACATGGGAGCCCGCTTGCCCTTGCCGGCAGGTGGGGTGGCTACCTGGGACCCCAGCAGGGCACATCTGTCTTTCTTTTTGCTTCTGGGCTTTCTGAAAAGCTTCTAAGTCCCAGTACCTCCTGCAACTCTCTTCTGTTTTAAGGATTCTTTCCAAAGGTTTGATTTTTTTTTTTTTTTCCTGGAGAAGCTTTGGATGAATATTTTTCTCTGCTTTGCTTCTTCAATCCAACCTCTCGTCACGGTTTAACTTTTTTGTGACTTGTTTTAACTTGAGATTGGAAGTGAATATATACATACATATACACAAATATACATTTATATAAATCTTTATATATATATATATATATATATATACACACACACATATATATGATTATTTTCTAAGAGCACATCTCTCTGGCACTTTTCATTGATACCTCTGTCCTTTACCTCTTTGGGATTTGTCAAGCTCCAGACTCTGTTGTGTGGTTGTGGATTCCGACTGCTTTGCAAATGGGTATTTCTGCACAAGAACTGTTTCCAGCACTCACTAAGGTAAGTTCCGAGGCTTATTACTTTTCCTGTCCAGCCAGAAAAAAAAAAAAAAATCCCCTTTTAGAAGTTGAAAATTGCATATTCCTTTTTAATGCAGAAATCAAATAGAAATGTTTTTAATACTAAATGCTGGAGACAGAGGAATATGGATAAATATGTAGACACAAAATAGCTTGAGAGAAGCTACGATTTAGTTGAAGAATGGCTGAAATCAGTAGTTCCAGGGCTGCTTATGTAAAATAATCTCTCCCTCCCTCCGTCCCTCCCTTCCTGCTTCTCTCCTTCCCTCTTCTCTCTCCAGTGGTCTCTTTTTTTCTGACTCATGCTCGGTTTGAGGAAATAATTTTCTCTCTTTTCCTTCACACAGACCTCTCAGTAACTGGGGACCTGGCCTGCCTTGCCTACTGAGCGTGGGGGAAGATTGGATGCAGATGAGTTGATTATATTCCATGAAGTAATAGCTTACCACCTGCCAGGGCTTAAACTACTTTTGCAGCATCACTTCACCTGTGGAGTCTTTGAATTTTGCTTTCTTAGGGAAAAACTGGGTAAGAGAAGGCCGTTTTTTAACAAGTTAGCCTCCTCTCCCTCCCTTACAAGTTGGTGCAAAGGATCAGGCTCTGACTCCATTGAACTGCACCTTCACATCAAAATAGAAGAAGAAGAAGAAAGGGACAATGGCTCTGAGTGGAAACTGTAGTCGTTATTATCCTCGAGAACAAGGGGCTGCTGTTCCCAACTCCTTCCCTGAGGTCGTGGAGCTGAATGTTGGGGGTCAAGTTTATTTCACTCGCCATTCCACATTAATAAGCATCCCTCATTCCCTCCTGTGGAAAATGTTTTCCCCAAAGAGAGACACAGCTAACGATCTAGCCAAGGACTCCAAGGGAAGGTTTTTCATTGACAGAGATGGATTCTTGTTCCGTTATATTCTGGACTATCTCAGGGACAGGCAGGTGGTCCTGCCTGATCACTTTCCAGAAAGGGGAAGACTGAGAAGGGAAGCTGAGTACTTCCAGCTCCCAGACTTGGTCAAACTCCTGACCCCTGATGAAATCAAGCAAAGCCCAGATGAATTCTGCCATAGTGACTTTGAAGATGCCTCCCAAGGAAGTGACACGAGAATATGCCCCCCTTCCTCGCTACTCCCTGCTGACCGTAAGTGGGGTTTTATTACTGTGGGTTACAGGGGGTCCTGCACCATGGGCAGAGAGGGGCAGGCAGATGCCAAGTTTCGGAGAGTTCCCCGGATTTTGGTTTGTGGAAGGATTTCCTTGGCAAAGGAGGTCTTTGGAGAAACTTTGAATGAGAGCAGAGACCCTGACAGAGCCCCAGAAAGATACACCTCCAGATTTTATCTCAAATTCAGGCATCTGGAAAGGGCTTTTGATATGTTGTCAGAATGTGGATTCCACATGGTGGCCTGTAACTCCTCAGTGACAGCATCATTCGTCAACCAATACACAGATGACAAGATCTGGTCAAGTTACACTGAGTACGTCTTCTATCGTAAGTACCACGGGTTCTTTTTGTTTTTTCATGTGTATGGATCCTCTTAACAGAAATATATGTCTGCATGTTCAGTCTATGTCTAAGGAATATTATTTTGGTTTTTTTTTTCTAACCCTTGAGGTACAGCTAGATGATTAGAGGTTATAGTCAGCTTTCATGTCTTACCTAAGACAACGTTTGTTTTTCCAGTCAAATCACAGAATATTTAAAGGCCTCAAAAATCACAAGATGCAAATGATATTGGTATAGGTAATATGTGGAATGAAAACAGGCATGTATGTCTCTGTCAGATATTGAATTGTGAACATAAGAACATTAGAACTTAGCTGTTGGTCCACAGGAGGTTGATAGACTCAGAGTGGCTGAAGTGCTGCTCTCTATTCTTTTATCTAACTTTGGGGTCTCTTAAGCTGGTTGCTGAAGACTGGCTTTCATGGGGGCGTTGAAAACACAAATAGATGTTACACCGAATGACATGATCTTGGCTAGATGGCAGCATAGACTGACGAAAGACCCGCTTCCCCCCAACCCCAAGTCTGAAATTTGCTTTTCTAGGCTTTACAGATTAGTGATTTGATTCCTTAGCAATCTGTACTGAGATATGAGTTGCAGTGCAGACTTAATTGAGCTTCATTTAGGAGTCATCTAAAAGGAATGAATCCTTCAGAATTGTCAGTCACATGCAGTCATCTTCAGATAGCTGAGGTGATGGAATTGCTGACATAAAAGGAAACCAGAAGGGAAAAAAGAAAGGAAACAATTGTACCTTTAAATTGTGCCTTTAAAGTAAGAGTTTGTTAGAGGTCAGTCCATTTGTTTAAATGACTGTACAGAATGCCTTATTTTAAGAAATGGCATTATTCTAAATAGAAGCCATTGATCTCTGAAAGGAGAACAATCAATCAATCTGTAAAGTTTAGTGCTTGATGAACTGCTGATTTTCAACAGGTCTGGGAGTTGGGTGAAGTGAATTCCATAAGAAATATGTTTCCAGTTTTTCTCTATTCTTATTTTAAGGCAAATCCATAAATTTTGAGGATTAAAATATCTAGATGTCTTTACACATAAAGATACAACTGAATTTCCTGGACTGGTTTTTTGCCTACAGTTGTGTTTATTCATTTGGAGATGGTGCTGGGAACCTTGGTGACAAGGCCTGTGGGAAGCCGAGTTGCTCTCTACTGGATTATCACACATTTGGTTTTTGGAAGTGAAGACAAATGGATTGTATAGAAAGAACAGCCTGTGTAGAAAAATGAAATCAGCCAGCAGTTCAGTAGCGTTCTGATGTGTTGGAACAAGCATTATTTGGTCCAATATCCTTACCTTTGGCCTTTGTCTGTAATCTGTACCTTCCTCTATGTTGGAACTTAGTTGCCAGATTCTGCTTTCTTCTGGTGAATTTTCCACTAGTATGGAGATAAGGCTTTAGCTTTTTAGCTTTCTACAAAGGAGTGTGACATTATCTGTGATTCTGTAGAATAAATATCTTCTAACTTTGGGGGAAAAAATGCATCATAGAGTTTAAATCTAGGTGTGTGATATTTACCTTGTTCTCCAATTTCTAATATTTGAAAACAGTCTCTTAAGAAGCTTCAGTCAAATAAAAGAAAACCTACCAACCATAGCCCCTCAAAAAGACTACACTTGATTCTAATCACTTGCTCATCTAAATGATGCCCAGAACCTGAGTGTATTTGCCTACTAGCTCAGTGACATTTCTGTGTTCATCAAAGACTCATCCATATAACACTATGTCCTTTTTAGATTGCTCTCGACAGACTCTGTTCTCTGATCATATAATCACTTCCTTCTTTGTTGGGTTGCTGAGAGGTTGCCAAGGTTTGCTCTCCATCACTCCATGGACAGGCTAGCACAAACGTACAGCAACTTCATATTGCACGGCACATATACTGCATATGATATACTTGCCCTTTGTACCTAACAACCAGAGCTAAGTGTTAACTCTTCCTCTGTCTTAGGATCAATAAAACTGGCTGCTGCCTTTCTAAGGCGCATGACAGCTTCCGTGCAGCTGCTTAGGCATAATTATTTAATTAGAAGCTGCCAACTGTGCCTCTATAACCAAATGCATCAAGCTGTTGTGCTCAGGTTAATGGGACAAAACTACAGGAGGTGCTCTAAAGCAGGGAGTTGCTTGTATGCAAAGATGCTCCGAGCCCTGCCAATCAACCAACTGTGAGCACCAAGCCACCGCTCGCTTTGCAGAGGGTGTGGAGCCCAGAAGCCACCACCTGCCAGCCAGATCCGCAGGGGCAGTGTATGTCTCTGGTGATCACCTCCCCCAACCTCAAAAAAACCAACCAAGTAACAGAAAAGGTGCTCTTTGCAGGGGAACTCAACTTCCTCCTATGTTATAAAGATATCTGTAGATAAAGATATAGATATGTAGTGACAAACTCCTTAGGTCCAAGTAATTAACTCCAAGCAATTAGACTCTTCTAATAACCAAGGATAATGCAGAGTCACTTTGTCTGGATCCAGATCACAGTAAAAAATGAACAGCAAGAAATTAACACATTGCATATGGTGGTTGACAGTCATGGGGAAAGACCCCTTCTTCCTCTGTTTGCCTAATTTTCTTCCAGATTTTCCAAGGGGAAATTGGGAAATCTGTCAATTATTAACAAGTTAGATTCTTGCCTCATTCAGTCTTCATGTGGACCTAGAATTGATGGTCAACATCAGGCAGTTTTGACTGAGTGTTTCGTTACTGCAGAACTACGAACAATTAAAGTCAACCCATGTTTGTGTGTGTTCAAAAGGGCAGCAAGAAAGGTGTTTGTCTACGTTGCTTACACACCAAAATATGTGAGATACTGTGGATTATGATTCACTTATCAGCAACTGAAAAAATGTGAGTGATATAGGAAGTAAAGAAATGTCTGTCCTAGGATTGCCTCACAAAGTATTTTAATTAAAAAAACGAGAGGGTACTTTTCCACCTTTCTCACCCAACTAGGTAAATAATTACCTCTGTTTTCTCTCCAAGTGTTATATGGAAGGCAATATCATAAACATCAGAGGATGCCTTCTTGATTCACCTCTAGATGAAATGAGAGCTAAGTAATTTGGAAACGAGAAGTCCTGATATTGAACTCAATAGCCGTTCACACCACTTAGGAACAAAATCACAGGTGCGTGGAAATAAATGAACCTCTTATTAGCCCTCTTCTAGTGCCCTAGGGAAGCTTGCTCTTGGTTGGAGAAAATTAAGTACATTTCCTTAATCCTGCTCATGAGTGAGTTACTTCAGACAAATGCCTGAAACCATTCAGATTCAAAGGCATTTGCCTCTAATAGAACTGTGATAACTTGACCACAAATAGGGAGTTTAATTCATAAGATCCAAAAACATAAACTATGAGTTCTGTGAATTACGGAGACACCAATTCATGGCCTTTTCAACAGATTACTGCTTGTAGGTGCATTTTAACCTTTTTTCTTTTTACTTGGTTTTCTTAAATTTAAAGGGTTGTTTCCACAAAAGTTTCTAAATTGCTTTATATACACAGTATATATCTTCAGGGTGGTTGATTGAGATGGAGTGTTGGAGAAAAGTAGATCAGGAAATGATTTCTCACTTAGAATTCGGCTGCATGACCTTGTATTGGGAAGAAATGGTGGTTCTGGCCATTGTGAATAACTTACCCAGTTGATTTTAAAAGCTTCCATAAGAGGGTGTGTTTTTAAAGGAAAACAGGTGGGAAAGCATCTATCTTGAAATGATTCTAGCTCTTTTTTTCCTGTTTCCTCAAAAGTTACCAATGATAGCTTCAATTTTTATTGTCCATGGAAATATGATGTTGGCACATTCAAAATGAAGCCACAGAACAGTGAAGTCCAAACTGTGAGGGTCTGGTCTTTACCACACCTGCCTCTCCTCTTTCTGTGATGTTTTTCTGTCTTTTCCATCTAAGATGTTCTCTCTTCCTCTTCCTTTAGTCATTCCTGCTTTCAAGTTCTCTCTCTATGCCATAATCAAGAAGTCAGTAAAAATTCTGTTCTGTCATTTTATTTAGAATATTTTCAAGGCATGGTGTTACTTTTTTCAGAGGTTTTTATACATAAGAAACCTTTTAATAACTGTGGATCCAGTGACTTTGTATCCCAAAGGGAGTGTTCTTAAGACTTGAGCCTTCTTAATTTATAATTTAAATATATAGCATAATCTAAGTATAAGGCTTCATCCTGAAGTTGGTTTAGACCCTGCTTGGGCAGATATTGGATGGTGATGATGATGATGAAAGAAAGGGGTAGTGGGTATCATTTTTTCTTATCTCTTTAAGATGCTGTTCTCCGACCGTTGGGCTCAACGTAACAGGGATATAAGCATGTTAGTAAAATATCCTATTATGCCGTTTTCCCTTTCATGCCAAACAAGGTATATTACCTGAGCCCAATTCCTTGTAGGAGATGATTTGAATCGTTTCTTCCTAGGTCTCTGGCATCCTGAATGAATGTGACAGCAAGAGAAGTGTCAGTATGTAGGCAGAAAGGGGGAGATCTCTGTGATTGCTCCCAAGTGCCTCAATATATTAAAAACGTATGTATGCGGTTGGAAAGAGAAGACCAAATGATTTTGATAGCCTAACGAGGTTTAGATCTCACCAAAGGAATTAGAGATAGAAATAGCTGAGAATGTGCCACAGAGCTCCATTTGGAAGACCTCCAAACACAAACCATGGAGAGGAGTGACTGGACATAGAAGAGAGTGCCAGTCCGATGCACAGAAAACAGTTCTTCAGAAATGTAGAGGCGATGCTCAGTCTCTGCATCATAGCTGACTATTGCTCTTTTTCTTTGGTCTTTGCTCTAGCTTTCCTCAAATACTGCGTTTCTTGGCAAGTCAGCTAAAACATGTTAGTATGGAAACTTTCAAACACATCCAAATGTAGAGAAACCCAGCTCCAAAAATTACAGTGATCATTACAAGACTAATCTTGGTTCATATATATTCCTACCTACTTTCTCCTCTGTCTGCACTGGATTCTTTTGAAACAAATTTTAGAAGTCAGTCATTTCATTCATCCACAAACACTATACTATATGTTTCTAAAATAAAATGAATTTTAAGATATGTAACAATACCATTATCACATACAAAATTAATAATTCTTTAATATCTTCTAATATCTAGTTGGTGTTCAGACTTCTTTGATTTTCTCACAATATTTTTTTTTTTTTTGCGGTACGCGGGCCTCTCACCGCTGTGGCCTCTCCCGGACGCGCAGGCTCAGCGGCCATGGCTCACAGGCCCAGCCGCTCCGCGGCACGTGGGATCTTCCCGGACCGGGGCACGAACCCGTGTCCCCTGCATTGGTAGGCGGACTCTCAACCACTGCGCCACCAGGGAAGCCCCACAATATTTTTTTTTTAAGTTGTCACACCCTTTTTTGAATCAAGAGTCAGATGAGGTCCATCCATTATCTTTTATTGCTATTTATTTTCTCTTTCAAAATTAAAAAAATATTGCATATGGCATACACGACAAAATGGCAAAAATCTTACATCTCTTTTAATTTCTCCCTCCCTCCCTCCTTTTCCCTTGCTCCCTTTTTCTCTCTCTCCCTCTTTCTTTTCTTTTTCAATCTATTTGTTTGAAGAAACCAAGTTATTTGTCATGGTGAATGTCTGGCACTCTGGGTTTCGCTCATCCATCTCTGTGATCTCTGTGATGTCATTGACACATTTTTTTTCTTACCCCTGTATTTTTTGTAAATTTGTTAGAGCTAAACACCAGATTCTCAGGCTTGATCAGATTCAGGTTCAGAATTTCTTGCAAGAAATCTTCACAAGCGTTGGCAGGTCCATTTTTAATTTGCTTTGACAGATTGAAATGCTATCTGCTTTGGAGGCAAGGGAGGGACCTCTCCTTATTGTTAGTTTTTCTTTTTTTTTAATAAAATTTTCCATTAAAAAAAATTTATTTAATTTATTTATTTAATTTATTTATTTTTGGCTGTGTTGACGTCTTTGTTGCCGCCTGCGGGCTTTCTCTAGTTGTGGCGACTGGGGGCTACTCTTCGTTGCAGTGCACGGGCTTCTCATTGCGGTGGCTTCTCTTGTGGAGCACGGGCTCTAGGTGCACAGGCTTCAGCGGTTGTGGTGCGTGGGCTCAGTAGTTGTGGCTCACGGGCTCTAGAGCGCAGGCTCAGTAGTTGTGGCACACGGGCTTAGTTGCTTCACGGCATGTGGGATCTTCCCGTATCATGGCCCGAACCCGTGTCCCCTGCATTAGCAGGTGGATTCTTAACCACTGCGCCACCAAGGAAGCCCTGTTAGTTTTTTCATGATCATCATATGGACAAATAGCAATTGGGATCTGTTCTCTCCATTGTTCAAGTTGATTCTGACGATACAGCAGGCAATAAAAGAGGCTCCAGTTTTTCCTTCTAGTCATCCAAGAATTATCTAGTATTCCACTGCTGTTCTTGTCATTAGGCCGGGCTACCATCAGGGGTGCAGTGAACCTACCAAGATGTGCACTGGCTCCTGTTGGCTGGGAGGAAGAATCATTCTGAGTGGGAAAGTTTGCCTCCTGGCTGTTTTAATTTTGTATTCTGGGATTCTTTCAACTGTGCGGAAGCTCCACTGAACTCATCGTGTACATTCTCAAACCTCTTCTCTCCTTGAGAGAGAAGGAAATGGATTCATCAGTTGCCCAGTTCCCCAGGGAAGAATAAAACCTGAGTGGCTCTTCTTTCTCCCTAAACATTTCTCCAATCTCCAAGTCCTATTGGTTCTTTTCCTTCATCCGTCTCAAATCCATCCATTTCTTCCCATCTCCACTGATGCTACCCAGCCCACTGGCATTGCTTTTCTAGATTATTGCAAAGAAACTGAAACTGTCCTTCCCACCCACATCTGGTGTTGTCCCCTTTGGGTCTCCTCTTCCTACTGCAAAAATGGTGAGATTTCTAAAATGTGAGCCTGACCATGTCACTCTTTAACATGAATCACAGCTCTTGGTGGAATGACCTCTGCTTCTGTCCTTAGCCTCTTCTGTTGCCCTCCCACCCATTACATTTTTAACCTCAGCTCTACTCCATTTCTTTTAGCTCCTCAATGCTGTTATACACTTGCTTCTTCAGTTTCGTACATAAT
Organism: Physeter macrocephalus; assembly: GCF_002837175.3. NCBI lineage: Eukaryota > Metazoa > Chordata > Mammalia > Artiodactyla > Physeteridae > Physeter > Physeter macrocephalus. The sequence continues at coordinate 139,519,216 of NC_041221.1, forward strand.
GTTCACTCTGCCTGGAACTGTGCCTTCACCTGCTTTGATTACATACTTCAGGTCCCAATCTAGAGGTTCCTTTTATGGGAAGCCTTTCTAGCCCACCATATCTAGATTAGGCACCTCTTATCTTTGCTCCATAGGATCCTATTTTCCATTACTGTGGCACAAATAATACTGTATTATACTTGCTTATTTAACTGTTTCTGTAACCTTAGACTGCAAGCTCTGTGAAGGTAGGAACTGTGTCGGTCACTTTCATCATGATATACCTGGCACAGAATCTGGCAAAAATGTAGGCACTCCCTAAATATTTCTCAAAGAAGGAAACTAAATGCCCACTGCAGACTTTTGTTATGGTCATAGGTGCCACTGTCTTGCATATACCATTACATTATCTCTTAACAGAAGAACTGGAGAGCAATGATGGTGTGATTGCTCTGGTGTGATTGGTAATAATGATGGCATTTCCTAACGTCCACTGAGTTCTTCAGGTGCTGGGCTAAGCACTTTAATTTTTATTTTTTGAATTTTTGAATTTTATTTTATTTATTTTTTTATACAGCAGGTTCTTATTAGTTATCCATTTTATACACATCAGTGTATACATG
>NC_041221.1:139520825-139521328 GCF_002837175.3 Physeter macrocephalus
CAGGCCCAGCGGCCATGGCCCACGGGCCCAGCCGCTCCGCGGCACATGGGATCCTCCCAGACTGGGGCGCGAACCCGGTTCCCCTGCATCAGCAGGCGGACGCGCAACCACTGCGCCACCAGGGAAGCCCCCTCATTGTAGTTTTGATTTGCATTTCTCTAATAATTAGTGATGTTCAGTAGCTTTTCATGTGCTTCTTGGCCATCTGTATGTCTTCTTTGGAGAAATGTTTATTTAGGTCTTCTGCCCAATTTTTGGATTGGGTTCTTTGTTTTTTTAATATTGAGCTGCATGAGCTGTTTATATATTTTGGAAATTAATCCTTTGTCTGTTGATTCATTTGCAAATATTTTCTCCCATTATGAAGGTTGTCTTTTCATCTTGTTTGTAGTTTCCTTTGCTTTACAAAGCTTTTAAGTTTCATTAGGTCCCATTTGTTTATTCTTGTTTTTATTTCCATTACTCTAGGAGGTAGATCAAAAAAGATCTTGCTGTGATTTATG
>NC_041221.1:139521564-139521882 GCF_002837175.3 Physeter macrocephalus
AGAGTGGATATCCTTGTCTTGTTCCTGATCTTAGAGGAAATGATTTCAGTTTTTCACCATTGAGAATGATGTTTGCTGTGGGTTTGTTGTATATGGCCTTTATTATGTTGAGGTAGGTTCCCTCTCTGGCCACTTTCTAGAGGGTTTTTATCATAAATGGGTGTTGAATTTCTTCAAAAGCTTTTTATGCATCTATTGAGATGATCATATGGTTTTTCTTCTTCAATTTGTTAATATGGTATATCACATTGATTGATTTGCATATATTGAAGAATCCTTGCATCTCTGGGATAAATTCCACTTTATCATGGTGTATGA
>NC_041221.1:139522498-139522926 GCF_002837175.3 Physeter macrocephalus
AGCTTTTAGTTTTATTGATCTTTGCTATTGTTTTCTTCGTTTCTATTTCATTTATTTCTGCTCTGATCTTTATGATTTCTTTCCTTCTGCTGACTTTGGGTTTTGTTTGTTCTCCTTTCTCTAGTTCCTTTAGGTGTAAAGTTAGATTGTTATTTGAGATTTTTTTGTTTCTTGAGGTAGGCTTGTATTGCTATAAACTTCCCTCTTAGAACTGCTTTTGCCGCATCCCATTGGTTTTGGATCATTGTGTTTTCATTCTAATTTGTCTCTAGGTATTTTTTTAGTTCCTCTTTGATTTCTTTGGTGATCTCTTGGTTATTTAGTAACATATTGTTTAGCCTTCATGTGTTTGTGTTTTTTATGTTTTTTCCCCTGTAATTGATTTCTAATCTCATAGTGTTGTGGTCAGAAAAGATGCTTGATATGAT
>NC_041221.1:139523194-139523546 GCF_002837175.3 Physeter macrocephalus
CTTATGTAGTGTCCTTCCTTGTCTCTTGTAATATTCTTCATTTTAAAGTCTATTTTATCTGATATGAGTATTGCTACTCCAGGTTTCTTTTGATTTTCATTTTCATGGAATATCTTTTTCCATCCCCTCACTTTCAGTCTGTATGTGTCCCTAGGTCTGAAATGGGTCTCTTGTAGACAGCATATATATGCATATTGTTTTTGTATCCATTCTGTGAGCTTGTGTCTTTTGGTTGGAGCATTTAATCCATTCACATTTAAGGTAATTATTTATATGTATGTTCCTCTTACCATTTTCTCAATTGTTATGGGTTTGTTTTTGTAGGTCCTTTTCTTCTCTTGTGTTTCCCACT
>NC_041221.1:139523703-139533388 GCF_002837175.3 Physeter macrocephalus
TGGGTAGAGTAATCTTGGTTGTAGTTTCTTCCCTTTCATCACTTTAAATATATTGTGCCACTCCCTTCTGGCTTGTAGAGTTTCTGCTGAGAAATCAGCTGTTAACCTTATGGGAGTTCCTTTGTATGTTATTTGTCGTTTTTCCCTTGTTGCTTTTAATAATTTTTCTTTGTTTTTAATTTTTGTCAGTTTGATTACTGTGTGTCTCGGCATGTTTCTTCTTGGGTTTATCCTGCCTGGGACTCTCTGCACTTCCTGGACTTGGGTGGCTATTTCCTTTCCCATGTTAGGGAATTTTTTGACTATAATCTCATCAAATATTTTCTTGGGTCCTTTGTGTCTCTCTTCTCCTTCTGGGACCCCTATAATGTGAATGTTGTTGCATTTAATGTTGTCCCAGAGGTCTCTCAGGCTGTCTTTATTTCTTTTCATTCTTTTTTCTTTATTCTGTTCTGTCGCAGTGAATTGCACCATTCTGTCTTCTAGGTCACTTCTCCGTTCTTCTGCCTGTTATTCTGCTATTTATTCCTTCTCGTGTATTTTTCATTTCCGTTATTGTATTGTTCATCTCTGTTTGTTTGTTCTTTAATTCTTCTAGGTGTTTGTTCTGTAATTCTTCTAGGTCTTTGTTAAACATTTCTTGCATCTTCTTCATCTTTGCCTCCATTCTTTTTCTGAGGACAGAATTGTAGTTCTTCTTGCTTCTACTGTCTTCCCTCTCAGGGTTAAGCACTTTACATACCTCTTGGAATTCTCCCAGAAAGATGCTCTGCTCTTAGCACCTGCACAAACATTCTAGCTCTGGGGAACTGAGCAAAACACTTTACCAGCAGCGACGTCTCCTGTGGTTTCCTTTTAGTTGACTCACCTAAGCAGGAGCAAATTGAAGCTGCGAGGGGGTGGGTGGGCAGCACTTAAGGAACAACCCTAGGAGGGACTTGGGATTCAAAAAAGTGCTGCAAAATTGAGAGAATAACCTCAATAGGAGAAGAGCTCTGCTAGAATGCAAAGTGTGCTGTGAGGCTGACCAGGTTGCCTTCCTAATCTTCTTACTGTTAAAGGATTCTATCAATATTTCCTCCTTCCCTCCCTTCTTACCATGTAATGCCAGAGGCAACATAACATGGTGGTTTAGAGCCTGGGTGTTGGAGCCCACACTGCTTGAGTTTGAATTTCTAGCTGTTTGATCACCTGCAAATCACTTGACTTCCATGCGTCAGTTTCCTCACCTGGAAAATGGAGATGGTAACCGTGGTACTTGGCTCATAGGGTTGTTACAAGAATCGAATAGGTTGCTATATATAAAGTGCTGATGACAGCACCTGGCACCCAGGCAATGCTATGGAAATGTTAATAAATACTTACAAGGACCTCTGAGAATACTGACATGAGAAGATACAGGTCCTTCCTATAAAAAACTTACCTGATTCTTTATAATAGTCCTCTTGGATACTTTGTTCAGTCTATTGATCCTATGCATGTTAAAAAAACAAACAAAAACGTCTGGAAGTAACTTTTAAAGTGGAAATTCAAGCTATTGATTTTAATTGAATCTGAATAAACATAAAAGTAAACCCTTCAGAAAGCTTCCAATTGCAGTAACTCTTTTCTTCCCCCGGGCTATTCCGTAATGCGAGTCATTAATAATGGCTTTTCTCCCTACCTTATTTTCAACTTGTGGTTTTTCAGAACATGGGAGAATATGTGGTAGCATTGAAAATTAAGAATATAATTTAAATTATATATTCAGTTACTGCAGAATTAGAATAACCTTTTAGGAATCTCAGCCTAGAGAGAATTCTCCTTCATGGTGACAGAAAATGGTTACTGAGTACGCCTCCAACAATAAGATCATTTAAATTGCTCCAGAAATGAAAACAAGACATTTTTCTTCACACCATGAGTAGCTGTTCTGTGTGGTTTTGAATGGAAACAAGACTGCTAATGGGGCTGTTGCTGTATGACCCAGTCAAAAGCTGCCCCATGTGATGAAATTCATACTTTTCTACTTTCATTCATCTATCCCATTCTGAAGCAGAAAGTTCTAATAATTTCCACACCCCCGTTTACAATGACCTTTTATTCTGAGTGTATCTGATATAATGTGATGGTCAACTAGTTACATTGATGAAAATAGGAGGTGACCCATTCTTTATATATAAGTTGGTGCACAAGAGACTTTGGGGCTGCTGTATGTTGTGTTTTAGACAATACTGTAGACTGTGGATTGACACTGCTAGGCCACCACATAGAGAAAAGGAGAGCTCGGCTCTGCTGACGGTGATTTTTCTGCGAAGGGAGCTTTCTGTGTGTGGAGCAGCAGAGAAATTCTAGTGACTGGGATAAGGGAAATGGGGTGTATGACTGTTAGAGTGTGGCAGAGGCATAAAATCAAAACCAAGGGAGTACTCCAGACTTGGGGAAATGTTGCAGAGCCCTTGACAGAAGAAGAGCTGGCCAACAATGAGAAGCGCATCGAGCACTGGCCAGGCATCACAGCTCATTTTCTTACAGTGTTAAGCATTCAGTTATGTCAGGTGGAGACATTTTCCTAGGGCACATGCTTGCACATTTACACTGAAAATGCAAATGGAAAATAAGATTCCGTTTGCACTAATTTGCTTTCTAGCCAACTAGGTGAAATCTCTTTTTTTCTTTAAACAGGGATACCTGTGTGGAGTTGTACATCTTGCGAAACTGCCGTGAAATAGCACTATGTTCGTTCCTATTTGTATAAGAAAAGCATGCCTTAGAAAACAGCAGAGTTGCTTGGCTTTTCTGGATAAATACTCCTGCGATCTGGAGCAGTAATGACTAATACTATAATGTGTGATACTTTAAAATTTTAAAGGCTATTTTCAGGTCTTTGGATGCTCAGTAATGTAAAATATTTATTTGGGAAGATCTGATTGCTTCATATGCACTGAGGACCTGTCTATATAAAGTACCTTTTTTGTTTTTTGTAGGGTTGTCCAGATGAGTTGGGTAGCAAATATCATATCTGTATGCAGACAATTGAGATCCTGATTCACAAAGTCCTCATGATCATGATTTTCTAGTACTTCTCCACAATCTGCCAGGGAAGTGATTCAAATGTGCACAGGCCTCATGGATTGGCAACTGAAGGCCCTTCAAGCCTTTCATCATCTGCATCCTTTCACACAACAAAAAATAAAACATAGCATGATGTGTGATCTAGTTTTATACCAAGATGGTGCCATCCCTTCATCAGAATGACCTCCTTTAATAGGCAGAGTCCATCCCACCTCTGTTGCTTGTACAGAATTCTGATTGCTACCTTCTGGCCATGCAAATACCTGCCAGGCCCTGGGATGTTGCTATACCTTTGCTTTTGTGTGTGTTAGGTTCCTAAACATCTCTGCAATGGTTGGCTTATACATTCCTTCTGGAATATATTTTATTTTATTTTTTTATTTTTATTATTTTTATTTATTTTTTTATTTTATTTGTGGTATGTGGGCCTCTCGCTGTTGTGGCCTCTTGGGTTGCGGAGCACAGGCTCTGAACGCGCAGGCTCAGCGGCCATGGCTCACGGGCCCAGCCGCTCCACGGCATGTGGGATCTTCCCGGACCGGGGCACAGAACCCGTGTCCCCTGCATTGGCAGGCGGATTCTCAACCACTGCGCCACCAGGGAAGCCCCTGGAATATATTTTAAACACCTACTGTGCACCTGAGGCTGCACGCAGTTCCAGGGATTCACCTGTGAATGAGAAGCATATGGTCAGTGTTCTCATGGAGCATATTGTTTAGGGAGAGATTAGACTAGTAAATGGGCAATTTCAGTCTTGTGTGATGGGTAAGTGTAAATTGATTTGAGGATAGAGAGGGGACTTTTAACCTCAACTTGTGGTGTCAGGAAATTTAACCGTATTTTATCTTAATGTTTAGAGAAGAGAAAATGCTGAAATCTTTAATGAATCTGTTGACTTAAAGATACTAGCTGGTTGATGGAACCATATAAGTTCTATCTCAGGATGGCTTAGGAGAATCTTGAGATCATTAGCCGTCATTTCATTTCTCATTTAGTTAGTTCCATCATTTCCATTGTGAATGATTTTGATTCCTCCAGGAACCAATATCTTCCTTTTCAAACTATTCATTTCTCCCTTCCATCAAACCTTTGTCTTGTGAGAATGTATGTGCAAAATCAGAAGCCAAATGATAGCCTTAGATGACCAGTAATCAATTTTAAAGATACTTTATATCTGTAGTCTCTTTTTATAATGATTCTCAAAATGGTGTCATGATTATTATTTTAATGTTAAGGATTACTGATTTGCCTTGCCAGTCTCATGCATAACTCTTTTTCAGGAACTACCTCAGTGCTGAACACACAGGAGGTGCTCATTAAGCATTTTTGGAATGAATAAATAAATTCATAACACCACATTTTATTTTTTTATTTTTTAATTTGTTTGCCACACCACACAGCTTGAGGGATCTTAGCTCCCCAACCAGGGGTTGAACCCAGGCCTCAGCAATGAAAGCTCGGAGTCCTAACCACTGGACTGCCAGGGAATTCCCCATAACACCACCTTTTAAAGAATATTAATTTTATTTATCTATTTTTTAAATTTTATTTATTTATTTTTTATTTATTTTATTTTTTTGTGGTACGCGGGCCTCTCATTGTTGTGGCCTCTCCCGTTGCGGAGCACAGGCTCCAGACGCGCAGGGTCAGCAGCCATGGCTCACGGGCCCAGCTGCTCCATGGCATGTGGGATCTTCCTGGACCGGGGCACAAACCCATGTCCCCTGCATCGGCAGGCGGACTCTCAACCACTGCGCCACCAGGGAAGCCCCTAATTTTATTTTAAAGAAGTAAAATTTAAAAGAAATAAAATTTAAAGAAATAAAATGTGAAATGTAAAATGAATGAAATGTGAAATGAATGAAAATATCAGGTTTACTTGATACTAACTTTTAACCATGGATGTGCACCCTATAAGCAGCAGTGAAAATATGGTTGAGTACAGTAACAGCATCAGACCTATCTGGATAAAAAACCTTAGTTCTGTCCGTTCCTGCCAGGGTACTCGTGGGAGAGTGTCTTAACCTCTTGATACCTCAGAACACTCATCTCTAAAAGGGGAACATGGAAGCTTCTCTCATGGCGGTACTGTAAGGATTAAGCCAAGGTCATGCCATCTTGTTTGTTTGTCTCATTAATATCCAGGCATTTCGTCTCTAGGATCTTTTGGTTCATCTTACAAATAGGTATGTTTGGATTCAGAAGAAGAAACTGAGAGAATATGGATCTCATGGAGCTGATCTTGCCCACTCTCAAACAAAAGTCAAGCTGCTTCTCGCTGGTTTCCCTCTGGACTAATACTATATGTGACCTTAGAGAAAGGGAAAGCGCATCACATGACACATTCCTGTAGTGCCCTTGGTGTGCTTACTTCTCTTGCCCCTTCTGCAGGCACTGGTCTATCCACAGCACTGTCACACTGCCTTTTGACAGTTATTACAATAGGCTGGTCTGTTTCCCACCTTGAGACACTGCACTTGTGAACTCTTCCTTCTACTCCTTGCCTTTCTGGGTCAGGCTTTAATGGGTTTTCCTTGGAAAGGCCTTCTGTCACCATCCCAGCTGAAGTAGCCAATGTCTTTGTCATTCTCCATTGAGCTCCATGTTTCCACCATAGCACTGTTTACGTGTGTAAATATTTGCTTGCTTTACTTGTTTATTTTCTCTCTCTGTAGACTGTAAGCTTCATGGGGGCAGGATCTAGGAACTCTATTTGTCCTGTTCTTATGTATCCGTAGCACCTAGCAGAGTGTCTGGAGCATAGGAGGCACTAACTTATTTTTTCTTTATCTTCCCTACCCCACCATGTAAAATTATAATAGTAGGATTCCCTCTCATGGTGAAGGCAACTGATGATATAGATATAGATATATAGACATATAGATATTGATATACACACACATAAAATATTATATAATCTATCTGTCTCTGGCTAGTGTAGTGGAAACAAACATGAGAAACAGAAAAGGGCAAATTAAATCCTGAAAGAATACAAGATGTGGACAGAAGTGGGGAAACTGGCTTCGATACATCACTTACCCTCTCCAACCCTCAGGTACCTCAGTTGTATAACAGGTATAGTGGAACTCATAGGACACGAAGTAGCAAATAATATGACATATGTAAAGTGACTGTTGCTTGATTAGATGTCTGCTGTTAAGGCAGATTTTATCCTAGCTTGAGTGAACACCTAGAGAATGTCTTAAGGAAAGGTAACTCCATCCACAAAGAGAGAGATTAAATCTGCTCATTCAGAAAGTTGTTAAAGCATTTGGTTACTCATGGTCAAAATAAGTAGACAGGCAGGACGTCCCTGGTGGCGCAGTGGTTAAGAATCCGCCTGCCAATGCAGGGGACACGGGCTTGAGCCCTGGTCCGGGAAGATCCCACATGCTGCAGAGCAACTAAGCCCACACGGGTTCGAGCCCTGGTCCGGGAAGATCCCACATGCTGCAGAGCAACTAAGCCCATGCTCCACAGCTACTGAGCCTGTGCTCTGGAGCCCATGATCCACAAGTACTGAAGCCTGCGTGCCACAACTACTGAAGCCTGTGCAACTAGAGCCCGTGCTCCGCAACAAAGAGAAGCCACTGCAATGAGAAGCCCGCGCATCACAATGAAGAGTAGCCCCCACTCTCTGCAACTAGAGAAAGCCCACGGACAGCAACAAAGACCCAACACAACCAAAAATAAATAAATAAACAGATAAATAAATTTGTAAAAAAAAAAAAGTAGACAGGCTTTAATGGGACTGCAGCACCAGCACTATTGTTACATAACACTGAGTAGCATAGAATCAAAGATATGTTGGGTCTATTTTGGTCTCCTTTACTTGTATAATGATCATGCACCTATGGTCTGAAGGTACTGGCTAAAAGGATAAAAACAAATTCCTTATCAAGCCCTGTAAACTGTAACGCTGGATGGGAGCTTGAAGCATATCTTTTACACTAGGAAAAGTACCAACTTGATTTATAAAATCAGAGCATCCTGGGAGGTAGGGGGATCTCATGGTTTCATGATTCACTTTCCTCTCACAGCCTCCAGGCTTTAAATGAAGTTCTAGGTAGAAATCACCACACAGAATCTTTCAAAGTGACACTCTTTTGATTGAAGTAGGAATTGGGTGTGAGTAGGATGTTCCTCCCTATTCCCCCTTTTTTGTGGTGGCCCTTGGTGCAATTCAAGAAACCTAGGGCCCAGTGTAGATGTTTGAAAACTCTAACCCGGACATTCTAAACATATGGTGAATTTCTGTCTTTTGAAAAATTAGCTTTTTATCTTTTTGGTCAGGTTCTTAGCTGTGTATTCCTTTCTACTTTCTAAATTTTCATTGACTTATGTGTAGTTCTCAGGACAACTCAGAATGAAGGATGGACTGGAGAAAGGCAATTATTAAAAAAGGTAAAGAGCAAAATAAATTAATTTTACCCCTATCTTTGGTATGTTACAGAGAAAGTTACCTTAATTATCCACTTTACATTTTTCTCTGTAACAACACAAGCAATAGGAGTTATTGCTATTGAAAGAAAGCATAGAAAATGGTCAATACAACAGATTTTCTATGTTTTTACCTGGTAGTCTGGAGTTGTTTTTACCTGGTAGTCTGGAGTTGTTTTATATACTGTGAATAAAGGCTGAGGTTAGTATATTATTTTATTAATGTATATTTCCTCCAAAGAGCTTAAGGGACTGTGTAAAATCTCTGGTTGAGATGGTGCTTTCTATCCTAACATGAAGAATTAATTGTAAACAAAAAAAAATCTGTTTTGGGGGTGTTTGTAAATAATCCCTCATACCAGCGATATTCTCCTGTATAAAAACAGCAGGAACACTTTCTTTTTATCATAGATGTATTTTCATATTGTTTATAGTCTGTGATTTGCCTTGGTAGTTTGCTTCCTTTTATGGGAAAACAAGTTTTCTTCCAAACAACCAGATGCAATGTAATCAAATAATTACTGTCTTAATTTGCTGCTGAAGTCCTCCTGAGCAGAAAGAAACCAAATACAGGTATGCAGTGGCATATATTTAAATTCTGAGATTCTAACCGTAATCATAGCTCTTTTATATGTGAACTTGATGTCAGGTATCATGTCAGGTGTTTCTCATGTAATCCTCATGAAGCCTCTACAATAAGAAACTGAGGCTTAAAGAGATTTACCTTGCTCAAGGTTACTGTTAGTGGATGCTTCAGAATTTCTGTAGCATTAAGTTTCAGCAAAGTTCATTCACTCATATCAAGAATGAAGGTGAGGGTGGACTGATGGAGATCAAGGCTGGGTGATGGGGCTGAACTTGAAAGTAATTTCTCCCTACACCACAGACCCAAGTTACTGCTATGTGATCTCATAATTGCTATGAGCAGAATTCAAATCCCAGCTGCCCTGACCCTAATTCCAGCACTCTTTTGACTGTCATGCAATACCACTGAAATACCAGATGGCAGTTCTATCTTTTTTGAACTGCCCAAAGCAGCTCTTCAAGGAAACCGACTCCCAAGATTAAGTGAGAAGCCCACATACAGCCTCCCCCAGGGGGTGGCATGGCAGAAGGTGCTGGACAGGACTGATTTCTCTTTCTCTCTCCCCTTCAAATTTCAAGCCTTATGAACACGATTTTCCCGTGATACAGCTTAAAAAAAAATTAAACCAGATTGGGCTGAAATCTGCAAATCTGTCCTCAGTTACCCACACAAAACTTCTGGGATATGATCTCTTCTCCCAGAGACTCCTACACAGCATTATTTTTAAGAATTTGATTTCTTAGGTACCACAGATATGAAAAGGCACAAGATTTCACAGTACAAAAAGACATCAAAAAACATTTGAAATGGAATAGGAAAGATTTATCTTTGTCTTCCTCCACGCCACCAAATACCTAAGCTAAATAAATAAAGTCTTTAAAAATTAAAAAAAAATTCAAAGGCATATTTGCAAGTTCTGGTTCTTGAATCTAGCAAAACGGAAATGAGTGAGGTAGTCTGATGGAAGATGAATCCAGATGCTCTGACAGGCATTCTTGGTCTCCAGAGAAAAGGCACATTTAAGCATGAACCTATGACTACCCTGAAACTCTGTTTAAATCATGAAGTATACTGAAAATGAGCTCTTCTCTTACCAGCTCGCCTAGTTTTGAATTTGAGGAGAGTTCTTTAAGACTATAATATTGGTATAACTATTTTATGTTACTAGCAGCTTTCTATACCTTAGCGGTCTAGACATATATAACAGCAAGATTACAAACAAAAACTAAAAAGAAAAATTGATTCTTGATACTGAAACCGGTTGACCCTCACAACCCCTTTTCCTTCGGAATCTGGATGAAAATCCTAAAACCCTAGATATGGGGAAGTGTAGCCTCTTGCTTTTCCCCATATCTTTTAGGTTTTGTGTTTCTTCATTTAACTGTTCTCTAAAATTATAGATGCCACTGATTGAACACAAATCACACAGCAGACACTATGATGAGTGCTGTATAGATATTACAGTGTTCTCTTTTTAGAACAACCTTAGGAGGTATGGATTATTATTATTATTTTAACATCTTTATTGAAGTATAATTGCTTTACAATGGTGTGTTAGTTTCTGCTTTATAACAAAGTGAATCAGCTGGACATATATATATATAT
>NC_041221.1:139537742-139561408 GCF_002837175.3 Physeter macrocephalus
CCCCCCCCCATCTTCTTTTGTCTTTAGCTGAAGATGGTATTTAAGGTGATGGGTTGGGCCATTTAAGGAGTTACTCAGTTTTCCTGGGTATCTCCCATGTATACAGAAGGTAAACCTATTATTAAACTTTTGTTTGTTTCCCTCCTGTTAATCTATCTTTTATTATGGAGGGGTCTCAGCTAAGAACCTAGAAAGATACAAGGAAAATGACTTTTCCTCCCCTATACTTGGGAGAGGCACTAGAACCTCCAGAGAAAGGGGAAGCATGAGACTTTTAACCCAGAGGAATAATGGATTGTTAAAAGGTTGAAATCCCGGAATCAGCAGACTAAGATTTGTGCATAAAAACAACATGATCACCCATGCAAAATGATTCCCCCTAAAAGCATACACTGAGAACATTTTATTCCATCAACTGGGTGTGCTTGTGTACTTTCATGGGATAGAAATTGAGCTGGGCTTCAGTGAGGCTACTGTGTGTATTTCCTGGCAATCATTTATTTATTGCTTAATGAAAACAGAAGTACATCACTAACTCTGACTCCTCTGGATAAAAGCTTTCAGCTTTTATCCAGAGGAGTCAGAGTTAGTGATGTACTTCTGTTTTCATTAAGCAATAAATAAATGATTGCCAGGAAATACACACAGTAGCCTCACTGAAGCCCAGCTCAATTTCTATCCCATGAAAGTACACAAGCACACCCAGTTGATGGAATAAAATGTTCTCAGTGTATGCTTTTAGGGGGAATCATTTTGCATGGGTGATCATGTTGTTTTTATGCACAAATCTTAGTCTGCTGATTCCGGGATTTCAACCTTTTAACAATCCATTATTCCTCTGGGTTAAAAGTCTCATGCTTCCCCTTTCTCTGGAGGTTCTAGTGCCTCTCCCAAGTATAGGGGAGGAAAAGTCATTTTCCTTGTATCTTTCTAGGTTCTTAGCTGAGACCCCTCCATAATAAAAGATAGATTAACAGGAGGGAAACAAACAAAAGTTTAATAATAGGTTTACCTTCTGTATACATGGGAGATACCCAGGAAAACTGAGTAACTCCTTAAATGGCCCAACCCATCACCTTAAATACCATCTTCAGCTAAAGACAAAAGAAGATGGGGGGGGGTCGAGCCAATTATGGGCAGTTATCAGGCAAAGCACAATATACAATGATAAGATTTTATGCAGATTTAAGTCCTTGCTTTCTCCTTTGACAAGAGTTTCAAGAGATTTGATAACCCTCTTCCTGGTAAAGAGAGAGACACCCTTACAAATGGAGATTTCCCTTATAAATGTAAATGTATCTTTCAAAAAGGTAATTTCTAAGTTTTTAGAGCTTTTCCTATGTCTGCTATTTCTTGAAGATAATCGGCCTAAAATAATCCTTTTGCCAAAGAGACATATTTTGGGGGCAAATTCTACTCCCTTTCACAAGGGTGTAGCTTCTCTGACCACAGCTAAGAGAGGATGAAGTCCTCTGTTTCCTCATTAGCCCAAGGTTCTTCAGTAAATTTGCTGAGCTCTTTGTTTCCATGGTTTATATTTAGAGCAGGAGCCATAGAGTCAGTCTGACTGGGTCAAACCTTTACTCTACCACTTAGTTCTTGTTTGACCTTGTGTACACAGTTACTTAAAACCCTTGATGCCTCAGTTTCCTCGTCTATAAAATGGGAATGATGGTAGTACGTACCTTATGGAGTTGCTGAGAAGGTTAAATGAAATTATGAATATAAAATACTTAGCAAAGTACCTGGCTCATGGTAAGCCCTCAATAAATATTAGCTTTTATTATTGTTATTATTGTTACAGAAGTGAGAGATTATTATTATTATTTAGTTTTTAGATAGAAAATTATAGTATAATAGACTATTTCTTATCAAACTTCAGACAGGTCTTTTGAGATTCACTATTGAAAATTTATACCTAAGGGAATAAATACCTTTCCAAATACCTTCAGGCCTTTGGAAACATTAAAATGTCTGATTCTTATTTTAAAAGGCAAAAAACCCACCATAAAAGTTTAAATAACTTGATATTTTGAACACCCTCATTCTTTCTCTGTATCCCCAAATTTCATCAAAGTACTGCATGCTATGCGGTAGTACTGACCCAGTACTTATTGACCATGAAAATTTTTATACCAAAAGGTCATTGTTAATGTATGGATTCTAGAAAAAGAAGAATGGCATAGATCTTAGCAATGACTCTGTTATAGGATTGATATCATTCGACAATAAAACATTTAATCAGGTCCTCCTGCATGCCAGGCACTATTAGATGCTGAAGATACATAAAACCCTGTCTCTGCCCATGAGGTGCTGATAGTCTAGTGAAGACACAAACACAGATACAACTAATTATCAGATAATGAATAAATGCTGTATCTGAGGCACAATTAAAATGTAGAGGGAGAAATCAGTTTGGCCTTTTGGATGAAGTCAGGGATAGCTCTGAAGAAGAGGGAACATTTGAGTTGGGTCTTTGGAGTAGAGCACGATTTGGGCTGGTAGATGGGGGTCTGGAATGGAGGGAGGGCAATCCAGGTAGAGGGAACCACATGTGCAAAGGCATGAAACTTTGTAGGGAATTTTATGAAATTGGTGGGTGGTCTGGTATGTCCAGAGCAAAGTGTGATAGAGATCATGTTATTAATTACATTTATCTAAAAATCATGGATGTACCTCTCCCATAGTGATGTAGAGATCATATAAAATATGAACAACTCATATTTTGTGAAACAGAGATAAAGATTATGAAAGATACCATCTTAGAGAAACTTGCTTGTAGGATAGTAAGGTAGCAGGGAAATTTAGAAAAGCCATCAGGGTGAGCAGCTTGAAAAGCACATGACTTTTTTTTTGGTAAGGAAGGGAAGGTATATGCAAATGGTTTTAGATGCTAGGAGGCATCATTGGAGGAAGGAGATTTGTTCTGCTACCAGCTGGGTGTTGACCTGGGAAAGTTGCTTAACCTTGTGGGCCTCAGTTTCCTCATTTGTAAAGTAAGGGCTTTAGGTGACCTTAAAAGTCTCAGACTTTAAGGATTTATCATATTGGCAATGGCTATCTCACTAATGAACTTTGTTTTAATGGCTTGCCTGTTCCCCACTGAAGAATGCCCCATGACTAGTAGGTCAGGTGGCCAGGTATCAGTGACTAGCCCTAGATGGATGGAAATACTATTGAATCTCTACTTTGATCCTCCACCTTCATTGTTTCTTCTCATCAATCCAAGGTTCTTGGGTGTTCTTGGGCCCCTACTCTGAACGTTTCTTCTATGAAAGTCTGGTTGCTTGGCTTTGCCAGTCACATGCCTCTATTGGGTCTTAACTGGGGTGAACATAGAACACTAAAATAATTTCTAACCACGGTGGTTTGGCTCTGGTTTCTCATCCCATTCAAGAATGGTTGCTATTTAGATCCTACACCACGAGGCTGCTGTCCTTGCTATCATAATTGTAATTTGGTATATTGATACAGTACTAAATTTCAGTTGAGCAGATGGTGCCAGGATTTAGACTTATGCTTATCAGATACAGATGGTCCAAACAGTGAACTTATCTGTTGGTTATTTTTATTTAGAGCAGGTTAAACATAAATGACTTCATATCATTTTTCTTTCGTGATTTTTGTTTTACTAGTGATTATAAATGGTTTCTCTTATTCTTTATCCTTTTCTAGACAAAGTCTTTGATTTTAATTAATACCTATTTTCCCTCAATGTTGACCCAGATCATCTCCCCTAATCCTGTTGTTTTGGTTTTCTAAGTTTTCTGGAAGAGGAGAAAAATAATAATTTAAAAAAAACAAACAAAAAACAAGCCACACCGTTAATTAGTCTGGAAGAAAAAGCTCTGTGGTTGTCAAGTGTTCTTAATCATGCACCCCCATCCTCATCCACCCCCAGTGACAGTTGTCAGTAGCAGAGCAGAACTTAATATACAGGCTCTGGAAGGGCCCATGCTTGCTTTAGAGATAAAAAAAACAAAACAGAGCATCAGAGAAACTGAGTGATTTGTCTGAGGTCACATGGAAGTGTTTGGAAGGGTCAAGCCCAGAACTGTGTCTTCAAATTCCTGTGTGGTGCTCTTTTCAGATACTGAAGTGCCTTCTGGAACCACTCTGGTTGCTTAGCATCAGATACTGTTACTAGCAACTGGCGTTTTTCCCACATGGGGAAATTGATACCATCACTATGGAGAACGAATTCTCTGCCAACTTTCTGAAAAACCACAAGTTCTGCAAGTGTTTTGTGGTTCTGATTCTGAAGGTGGCGATTGTGCAACCAGATGGCTATGGATTGCTAAAAGGAGGTAGGAGCAATAATGTTGGTTTAGAATGCAGGATAATGAGAGAAGTAGGTCAGAGGATGCTACAGCTGAGAAGGACTCAGGAAGGCAGATATTTCACATAGATTTCCATTGTCTTCTTGAAGATTTTCAGGGGCTGACTTCTCAGTGTCCCTTGGGAATCCATTTCAGTATTTCACCACCCCAGAGTCAATGAGCTCCTCTTCCTTTCATTTAGGAGCTTTAGTTCCCTTTAGTTTGGTAACTTTAAGTCAAAGGTTATTACTTCTGTCCTTTTCTTTGGAGGAAGTGAGAGTTGCCTAAGGAGTGTGACATAGTCAGGATTGAAACTCGTCCAGGTAAACAGCTTTATTTGGAGAGTGGAACAGTAACCAGGCTTCATCTCATGCTTCTCCATGATCACCTGGTCTTGTTGACTTATCTCAGTGATAGGCTTTGCTCCTTCCTCAGGAGTGCAGTGTTTTAATCTCCCAACAGCCTTGCTGTCTGTTGAGAAGAATTGGGTTTTAAGATACTGAGATCCGGAAAAGGATGATATAAGTTGCATTCATCCAAAACAATTAATTGGAGCCCCTTTAGCACTTTCTTCATCATCATTTTTCAAGTTATCCCCACTCATCTATTCCATAAGTGTTTACTGAGCGCCTTTTGGGGGCTAGGTACTAGGGATACAACTAGGGCAAGGCAGATGCTTGCCTGAAAGGGACTTACGGTCCAGGGGAGGATTCAGACAAGTAGGTAGACAATTGCAATCCTTCATGATAAACACAGTGCTATGATAGGAGCAAGCATGTGGGGCTGAGGGAGCCCACAGGGCAGAGGAAACCTGTGGGAGACAATAAATGCTTGTTGAATGAGACAAGAATCTTAAATTGTGGCTTACTAATTGTGTGATTTTTGGCTGAGCCTCAGTTGCCTTATCTGCAAACTGGGGATAATACTTTTCTAGACAGCCCCTAAAAGTTTTTATGAGAATCAATTAAAACAATGCACTTAAAAGCACTTAAGAAACCATGATACTGGATAAGGGAATTGTTAAAAGAAATGATGTGCTCTTCCTGGCGTGTTTGGTCATGGTAACTGAATGTGGAAGTTATTAAGAATTTTGGGTAAATTTCCTAAGAGAATGGATTACAGCCAAAGAATTGTGTCTATGGATGCCCCTGAGAGACTTTATTTTAAAGTGTCTTCTTTACAAGACAAAAACACATGACAGACCCCAGAAACAGTAATGAAGAATCTAATTTAGTTTTGCATTTGGAGTGAAGAGAATTCTGAAAGACATTTATTTCTTTTTAAAAGAGCTTTTAAGGATATGTTTACCTCTTCAAATCCTGTTTTGACAGGTCTCTAAATTCCCAGTGATTAAATCCATGTTGTCACCAGATTCCCTTAGAAACCTTTAAAAATAACATACTCATGAACTACCATGCGTTTTTGAATGCCTAGTCAACACTGATGCCAAGGCAGATATAAGAAGAAACAAGATGGTCTTTACCATCAAGGATCTTATAGTCTAAATGATGGAACGTGACTACCACATAAAACGATAGTGAATAATAACTACACAATACATAAATCATAAGCAAGATTGGGGGTTGAGAACTTAGCAGAGGTTTATGAAGGCATTGAGATCACATTGGCACTTGGAGGATGGATAAGATTTAGATGAGGCTGAATGGAATGGGGAAATTATTAATCTTTTCAAGTGAAAGGAAAGGCTTAAACTTTGGAGAAGAATAGAGTTAATAGTGTGAGTTTCTGGGATAATCTTAGTGACTTCTCCTTATTAAGTGCTTTCTATATGTTAGACATAGACTAAGAACATTACGTATATTAATCTTCATAACAATCCTATGAAGTGGGTACTTTCACGCCCCAATTTTACATAAGAAAAAACTGAGTTTCAGAGACATTAGGTAATGTGTCGTTAGACACATAGCTAATAAGTGGTAAAATGAGGTTTTAAACTAAGATATATCTGATCTTAAAGTCTATGTTATTAACCATGATATTATGCCATCTTCTGACTCTGTGCGTCAGAAAGGTTTCAAATGAATAATTCATATTTATCTGAGGAATTAGTCAGTGGTTTTGATACTTCCTATGTATCTCTTTATTTTTTTATTTTATTTTATTTTATTTTTTTGCGGTACGCAGGCCTCTCACTGTTGTGGCCTCTCCCGTTGCGGAGCACAGGCTCCGGACGCGCAGGCTCAACGGCCATGGCTCACGGGCCCAGCCGCTCCGCGGCATGTGGGATCTTCCCGGACTGGGGCAAGAACCCGTGTCCCCTGCATCGGCAGGCGGACTCTCAACCACTGCACCACCAGGGAAGCCCCCTAAGTATCTCTTTAAATTAGAATCTCTTTCCTTCATCAGAGTAATGATGCTTTTAATTTTTTTGCTTTGTATTTTTAACAGTTAATTTTTAAAATTTTGAGATAATTTAAGTCTGAAAGAAGAGTTGAGAAAATAGTACAAAGCCCTGTCTACCCTTCATTCAGCATCTCCTTATGTTAACATTTTTTTTTTTTTTTTTTTTTTTTTTTTTGTGGTATGCGGGCCTCCCTCTGCTGTGGCCTCTCCCGTTGCGGAGCACAGGCTCCGGACGCGCAGGCTCAGCAGCCACGGCTCACGGGCCCAGCCGTTCCGCGGCATGTGGGATCCTCCCAGACCGGGGCGCGAACCCGGTTCCCCTGCATCGGCAGGCGGACGCGCAACCGCTGCGCCACCAGGGAAGCCCTTATGTTAACATTTTATACAACCATAGAACATTTACCAAAACTATGATATTAACCTTAGTACAATACTATTAAATAAAGTACAGAACTTATTTGGATTTCACCATTTTTTTGCAATAATGTCCTTTTTCTTTTAGAAGATCCCATCCAGGATCCTGTTGCATTTAGTAATGTCTCTATGGTATCTTCCAATCTGTCACAATGCCTCAGTCTTTGCCTATCTTTTATAACCTTGACACTTGTGAGGAGTATAGATCAGTTACTTTGACTGATGCCTCTCAATGTCTGATGTCTGATGATAATGAGGTTGAGATTACACATTATTGAGAAGGATACCAGAGAGGTGATGTGTCCTTCTCAGTGTTTCATATCAAGGGGTACTTGATGACAGTGTATGGTTTTAAAATGTCCCTCAATGCTACTAGATTGTTTAGGCTAGTGAGGAGATAAAAGAGGAAATGTATCTCTGAAGAGAACAGTTGGGTTGGTGTATACAGGGGCTGGAAGTGGGAGGTGATGAGCTCTCATCCTTGTATCTTATTCTTCATACTTTGAAACGACTACAATGTAGAACAAGACAGATTCCTCTCTCAAGTCATGCATGGTACCTGTGGTCCTCTTCTTAACTCTGAAATTCACTCTGAATGGTCTTAAGCTTTTGTCTGAACCTGATTTTCTGCTTTGATAGCCTGGGGATAGTGAGAGTAGAAAGAAGGGAGCTAAATGAATAAAAAACATTCCAAATAATGCAATTCCTCTCTGACCTTACTCATGCTCTCAAAACACTTTTCGGGAGCATTAAAGGGTGGGGTTGAAAACTCAACATACAATTTTCATTATGGTTGGTGTGGAAACTTTATGTTGAAGGACTCATGTCTGAGAATAACAGGATATTACAGTGGAATCACTCTTCTTACAAGCGCCTTTGAATTATTGTACATAACGTAGATTGGAAATTGCAATCAGATCAATTAAACTCACATTTTTTTATACTAATCCCTTCCTTAATCACCGACGTTGGTGGATATTTTAATTTTATTCAAGGAGGCAGATGAGGCTTGTGTGTGAATAAAAATGAAATGGTTGTGAGTATAAAGAGTTTATTACTAGTGCTCCCCTGCTGAATACAGTGATTTTCTGGTTACCTGATCTGAAATGAATCGTAAGTCAGTGGCATAAGAGAGTACAATATAATAATTCAAGGTGCCATGTTTTGCCTACGAAGCATAAATATTTGAACATTTGAATTGCCGTTTCTGAATGAGTGGATTAAGTAGCTATGAAATATTAACTTAGGTTCTTTTGGGTATGATTGAAATATTACATTCAATCTTTACCCCTCCAAAGGGGGAAAAAAAAACCCCACAAATCCCTATGTTCTATGAAACGTGAAAAGAATCTCATTTCAATGTCTTGCTTCATTTAACTGTGCCACATCTATGTTATAGTATGGTAACCATGTTTCAGTTGAGAATTTAAGGTTCCCATTCTGTTCTTTAGAGGAACAGTACATGATTATACCATACTTTACCCACTTTCTCTAAAAGTTGTAAGTTGAAATTTATAAATTCAGAAGCAGAGCTGGCAATCTAAAGAGTTTGTGTTTTTTTGAAAAGGAAGGTGGTTTTTGAAATGTGTTTTATGTTTTGTAGACTTCTTGTAAGTATTAAGAGATATTAAAGCAAGATCCATTCCTTGGACTTCCAAAACCAGGAACTCCTTATTTATCTAGAGACCATGTACTGGCATTCTAGTTTCCAGACAGGGGTCATGGTAGTCTTGTCTATAAAAAAATATGTAGTTCTTAGCAGGTGTGTTTTGTAGAAAGTAATAAGCATTTCACCATAATACAATTTTATTATCATTATTATTATTGAATAAATAATACAAACCATAGACAATTATATAGTTCCCCCCACCTCAATAACGCATTTGCCAACTTCCCAACTAATGTGCTACTATTGTCGCATCTTTTAATTATACATGTATTTTAAATCTCATCAGACATTATAATAATTTTATACAGTCAGTATTTATTAATAAACCAATATTGACACATCTTTATTAACTAAAGTCCATAATTATTTAGAGTCACTTAGTTTTTACCTAGTGTCCTTTTTCTGTTCTAGGATTCTATCCAAGTTACCGTTATATTTAGTTGTCTTATTTCCTTAGGTTCCTCTTGGCTGATGTTTCTCTGATGATTAGGCTAGGGTTGTGGGCTTGTGGGAGGAAGACAACAGAGGTAAAGTGCTATTTTTATCATGTCATATCAAGGGTTCACACTATCAACATGACGTCACTTTTAATGTTGACCCTAATCCTTTGGCTGAGTTAGTGGTTGTCAAGTTTCTCCACTATAAATTTACTCTTTTTTATTTTTTCCCTTTCCACCCTGTACTCTTTGGAAAGAAGTCCTAATCCCACTCACACTTAAGTTGTGGAGAGTTATATTTCTCCTCAAGGGCACGATATATACTTAAATTATTTGGAACTCTCCTGCATGGGATATTTGTCTCTTCTTTCCCATTTGTTTATTCATTTTTTTATGTTGTGGACATTTCCTTTATACTTTGAGTTATAATGCAACTTTGTATTAAAACTTTATTTTGTTACTCAAGATGTTTTGGCTTTGACCATTTGGAACTCTTTCAGTGGCTCCTGTGTTCCTTTGATGTAGCTCCATCATTGTGGGGTTTTTTTGTTTTTGTGGGTTTTTTTGGAGCACTTCATTATTTTCTAGTATTACAAGATCCTCCAGACTTATTTTGAATATTTCCTACCCCAGTCCTGGGATAAACCATTTCCCTGAGGAGCCCTGGTTTCTTTTATTGGATAATGGTATTAGAAATCAAAATCTGGTTGCTAGATGAGCTCATTGCTACTAGAGTGACATTGCTTCTAGTCTCTCTTATCTGACATAGCAAGAACATAAACATGTGTTTACTAACCATGTATGTATATCTATCTATCTATCTATTATACAGATAGTATAACCATCTGTATCTGTATTAAGCTAAATATGGGTTCATACTGATGTCTCAACTCTAATTTGTTAACATATGGATTGTTCTTGCTTCCTTCCCTCATTTATCTGTAAACACCCTTTCCAACAGTGAGAAACTTGCTCCTACTATCTGCTATCCATTTACGTGATTGTTCAATTCCAGTGTGCATGTATAGCAAATTCAGAGTTGGTAACCTGTACCGTGTGGGGCACAACTTTACCAACTAGAGAACAGTGCTTATGTACAATTTCTTTTGCTTTTAGTTTTACAGACTCCATGTATTTCTGGTGTTACTTAGGTCAGCACCTTTTCCCTCCATCCTCTTCAGTGAGATTATTTCATACATTTACAGTACAGTCAGATTGATTTGGTTCCCCCCCCACAATCCTTTTGTTTCTTCACATTTTCTTCTGATCTGTGTTCTAGTTCACTAACTCGCTCTTCAACTGGATTTACTGTACTATGAAAAACCTTCATTGGGTTCTTAATTTTGATTATTATAATTTTCAGTTATATATTTTTCCATTGATTCTTTTTAATAGTTTCCAGTTCCCTGTCAAAATTCCTAATTATGTCTATCAATTCTTTGAACATATTAAATATATTCTGTGTCTCATGACTTTATTACTTGGACCCCATGTGAGTATATTTACATCGTTTGTTTTTTTCCTCTTGGTCTGTGATCCTTTTGTCTTATTTCTTCTTCTGACTGGTTGATTTTTTTATTGAATTCCAGACATTGTATTTGAAAAAATGTCAGGGTAAAGTGAGGTCTAAGATGGTCTTTCTCCAGAGAGAATTTATTTTTGGTTCTAGCAGGAGGCTAGGGCCACTAGGAGTCCTGGATTATATCTCAATTCAAAGATTGAGATAATTTGAAACCGGGCTTCTGCTACTGTGAAGATTGATCTATTTATGGTATATAGCCCTTTTGAGGTACCCAGATCAAAGCATGGGGAATTTCCAGGTCTCCTTCTTCTTGGTGGACTCAGGGCTTCAATTTTTGTCTTTCTAACACAACACTCTCAAAATCTCTGCTAAGCTTCTTAGTCTTTTTTTTTTTTTTTGGATTGACTTGTGCCCAGTGACTTCCTTAGAAAGAGGTGGTTGGGTCGAATGATCTGTAAGACCCTTGAGTATGGGGCACCAAACTGTGCTTAGACATAGTTCCTACCTATTTCTATTTTACTTGTGAGACTGAAAGTATATAAAGGAAACATTGAGAGCCAGTTGAGTAATGGAATGCTAAACTGCATTGTATAGACAAATAGAGGATAGGACAGTCTATGTTAAGTTGATAATTGCACAATATAAAGAATAAGCACAAAACAGGTACATGAAGGAGAAAGTGGTGAGGGTTGCTGTCCAAGCTATGGAATTGGACTGATTGGCTTCTTTTCCATTTTTACACTTCCATATCAAACATACTTTCTGGTCAGGTGGGTATGTGACCCAGTCTATATCAATTTTAACAAAATAACCCCTTTAATAAATTAAATCTGTGTTTTTGTTTGGGGTTGGAGAGATAACTCTATTTTTAGATATCTTTCCCAATGAGCCTGCAGAAGTGGACCCAATTCCCATTTCTTCACCTTCACTTTTCAGATTTGCCAATAGCCTTTGTGTGGTTAGAATTGTAGCCTTAACTTTGTGTCTTGTTAACTGTGTGGCATTTTGAATTTCATATTCTTTATCAATAAATCAAATGAAATGTCATAGTGAAAGACAAGCTCCTTGAAAGCAGAATCATGTGTAAATTATGCCTTATTAATGCAGTAAGTCCCCTACATACAAACCTTCAAGTTGAGAACTTTCAAAGATGTGAATGTGAGTTTGCATGTCCAATCACGTAAGTTAGTTCACGTGTCTGGCGAACGTTGTCATGTGAGTGCATCCTCTACAAGTGGTTGTGCTTTTGTGTACTTTACTGTACATAATGTATAGAGTACAGTAGTACAGAATCTTTATTTCAATCCCAGGATGTCTGGAAGCAAGCATAAAAGCAGTGGTGATATAGTTGGTACTGCTAAGAAGCACCAGCTGTTGTACTGTACTACTGTACTTTTCAAGGTACTATACTGTACTATTAAAAATGTTTTCTTTATTTTCTTTGTTTTTTGTGTATTATTTGTGTGAAAAGTATTATAAACCTATTACAGTACAGTACTATATAGCCCATTGTGTTAGTTGAGTACCTAGGCTAACTTTGTTGGACTTACAAACAAATTGGACTTAAGAACTTGTTCGCATGTAGGGGGCTTACTGTATTATTTTGGCACATCATCAGATTGTGAACTATGGGAATAATGATAAGATTAGAAAAGCTCTGGATATGGGAAGATAATGATGATTATTCTGTTAAAAGCTGATTGAGACCCTCAAAAACCTGAATGATGATTTTTTTTTTTTGCTTATTTATTCATCTTAACATGTATTCATCCATTTACTTATTTAGTAAATAATTACTGAGTGTCTTAAATGGGCCTGGTACTGAAGCCGAAAGCTTGGCCTCTGTGCACCAGTGCCGAATCGAATCTCAGACACAGAGTTTTGGGTGAAGTAGAAAAGCATAGTTTTATTGCTTCACCAGGCAAAGGGAGACACAGCAGGCTCACGCCCTTCGAAAACTGTGTCTCTACCCTGGAGAATTTGGTGAGTTTTATAGCAATGGTTCAAGGGCGGGATTGCTGATAAAGGGCCTGTATTCCTTTAATCTGGCCTCAGGTGATCTCCTGATGAGCTTCTGTGGTTCCTTTAATCTGGCCTCAGGTGGTCTCCTGATCTCTGAAGAATGCTTCATCAGGTAGTTAGTATCTTCCATTTGTTGTGGGCTTTAGTTCTGTAGACAGCTCAAAGATATTGTTATGTATATTCCTTGAGGTGAACCAGGACCCTGTCCCAAGGCTGCACTATTGTTTCTTGACTGCCCCTCCCTTGTCTCTGCATCCCCTCCCTTCTCTGATTAGCAGCTGTTTGAACCTGCCCTTTGGAACTCAGGGAAGGTCATGGAGGCTGAAGTGTATTTCCAAGAAATGGGGGACACAGGCTTCCATGGCCAGGAGTCCCACAGGGTCCTGCTTGGTTTTAGTACTGTGCTGGATGCTGGGAATTTCAGAGCAAATATACCTACAAGCTTTGTCCTTGAGGAGCTTACAGCCTAGTGAGGGAGATAAAAATTAATCAAAGAATCAAACCAATCAATGTGACGTCACAACTGTGATAGATACTTTCGTGGAGAGGACTATGTTTCTACAGGAATATATAATGAGAGGATGGAAGATTTGACCTGGTCAGAGAGGTTAGGGAAAACATCCTCAAGGAAGTGGCAGTTGCTATGAGACTTGAAGTATAGGGGTTGGCAAGATACATGGAGGAAGTGAGAGTATTCCAGGCCAAAGGACTACCATCTGCAAAAGTTCTGAGGTGAAAGGGAGAATGACATGTTCAGAAACCTTAAAGAAGTCCAGAAGGTCTAGAAGGTAGAGACAAGGAAGAAGTGGCCCATCAGATGGGGTTGAGAGACATGCAAGGTCTGGACCTTGCAGTGCTTTGTGGCCACATTAAAGATTCTGGTCTTCATCCCAAGGACAATGAGGGAGCCATTGAAGTGTTCAGGGGAATGATGTGGTAATGAGGATGCTATATCCCAGAGGTCAGGTGATGTTTGGGCAGAGAGATGACCCTCATTGGGCTTCGTATCAGTGAGTTGAGTACTCCCTTTTCTTTCATTATGTTCACAGAGAAGACTAATTTAATGTGAAATCTCAATACAAATCAGGATTTGTAAGTTTATGCCTTGGAGTGCATTATTGAAAAGGCACTGAATATAATTCCAGGTAGCATTAAAAAATCATCAGACTGTGTCCATTTGCTCAATGAATAAATGGCGACTGTTTTGCAGAAGTCATTAGGATAAAAATAAGCCAAATTTGGCTTTGAGTTACATCCACTAGACATTGATTTAAAGAGCAAAATATTGGGAATAGTCAAACAAATTCTTTCTTCAAAATGTTTAAAATATAATGGAATAAAATGGATAATATAGAACTTTGATCATTTTTTATTTTTTATTAAAGTCTTAAGTACTTGGTTTGTGTTAACTTAGGAAGAATTGGATGTAGAATATTTTCTATGCTACCTCCATATCCACTCAAATAAAACAAAATCACAAAATGGTAATTGAACCTTGACCAGGTCCCATCATAGTGCTCTAGCTCCTACCAAGTTTCTTTTTCTTTTCCTACTCATCTCCCCTTTTCACACCCTCTGACTTATGTGTTATTCCCCCAACCCCACATCACTTTGTTTATTGAACTTGCCCAATATTGGATACGACTTGGGCCTTGATAGTAGCAATGGAGAAGGTGAGAAAAATGGCTTCTGGCCTTGCTGATGAACTGGATGAGTCAAAGATGACTTTCTGATTTTTGTTCTGAAAACGGGAAGCATATAGTGACCATTCCTGAAAGCGGGAAGATTGTTGGAGAGTTCCCAATTTTGGAATATTGAGTTTGAGATGTCTCTTAATCTCCACAGTGGAAGAACCTTTTTAAAGCTAAATATTGCCTGCTTCTCTTAACAAAAAATTCAGTGTTATAATGTTAATAGGCTCTGCCTCTTTATTTTGTCTTGTCAAAGGTCCTGACCATGCAAATCAGATTAAGTTGCTCTCCCAATTAAAACTTTCCAATGGCTTCTTACCACCTTTAGACTAAAATCTAAATTTTTTTTTTACCAGAGTCTCCAAGACCCTTCCTAGAGGTATTGCCTGACCAACCTACCTCATGATACCTTCCTCTTGCCTCATTATGCTGCTTCTGTAGGGGCCTTATTTCTGTCTCTTGAACATGCCAAGAGACATACTTCAGTTTTAGGACTTGCAGTTGCTGTTCTCTTTTTCTGGATTATTCTTCCCAGTTTTTCTTTTATACTAGAGACTCTTTTTGACTATTTCAATTGCAGACCATGTTTTATTGCCTCAAAAAGTTCTTTTGTAATTATTATCATTTTCTTCATAGTACTTCTCATCCTCTGAAATTATTTATTTATATATTTACACATTCACTGGTTGTCATCCCCCACCCCTGCCCCACAAGGTATCTCATCTGATTCATTTGTCCCTATATTCCCAGCACCTAATACAACATCTGGCACACTTGAGGCACTCAGTAAATATTTGTGAATATAAAAATATTAAATAAGTAAATGGAAGTGGGAAGAAGAGGAGGAGAAAAAAGCCTATTGTCTCTTATAATCAAATAAAAAATGTATATCACATAATATCTTTATGTTGGCTACAATTTTGCCCCCATTGATGAATACATTTCATGTTATAGACCTTACAAATGGCAAAGTATTCCTTGTGGGGTTTGTGCTAAGAATACAGATTCAATACGTCAGGCCATCTCCATTTTACATAGGAAAATAAGGCTCACAGGGGCCAGATAACTTCCTCGCGCTTACTCTGCTTTTAAGTGACAGTCTGACCTGACCTTGAATCCACATCTCTTGAGTTTGAGTCTAGTGTTCTTCTCGTACATTGTGCTAGTTCTCTCTGGTACCATAGGGACTGATATTGTCATGTAATGACAATATCATTGTCAAGAAGCAGCACATAACCAAATGGTTCAGATAAAATTAGAAGTCCCGAATTTTGATAACTCGAGTCTTTGCCCATTTTTAGAATCACAATCATATTTATTAATATCTTCTGGCTCTGATATGTTTTAAGTAACTTTCTTTAATTTACATACCTGTTTATCAGACTGACCACTGGCTGTGTAACTGGGAATACAAGCAATCTCACTGGGAACATGCACCTTTAAAAATTTTTAACTAATTGTACAGTCTCTGGGGCTTTATAATCTCTGAGAAGCCTGAATTAACAGTGGGTTCCAATATGTTCACAAACCACAGCACTTTCCACAGCATTATCAGCAAGGTGAGGGGTTGTGAGCCATTTCCACCTGGGTATATTTCTGGCACAGCCGTATCTTCCTACTAAACTGTATACTTCTTGGAACCAAGGCTGGATTTTGCATCGAGGAGATGTCTCTGGCATAGCTATACGGAAGAGGACCCATGGTGCACTGGCTTTTTCTGCAATAGTCTGCTGCCATGTCAGTCTACCCGTGGCAACAGTAATGCACCCTTAGCAGAGGTGGTGCTTCAAGTGGTGGGGGTGATGAATTCCTCTCAGGGACTCTGTATCCCAGAAGTCGCACAATTGACATTTTGCTTTGGAATTCTTTGCCTTTACTTACTT
Organism: Physeter macrocephalus; assembly: GCF_002837175.3. Classification (NCBI taxonomy): domain Eukaryota; kingdom Metazoa; phylum Chordata; class Mammalia; order Artiodactyla; family Physeteridae; genus Physeter; species Physeter macrocephalus. The sequence goes on from NC_041221.1 coordinate 139,554,064, forward strand.
CACTTTCTTACTTTGCCTCTACTTTACTTACTTCATTGTATTGTGTGCGTGTTGGGAGTGGGGCAGAGATACAATATCTAGTCTTAGTTCTAAGAAGTATACAGTTTATAGGAAGATATCGAACTTATTTTCAAACAGCTATAATGGAAATTAGAATTGGGGATAGATGTATCCTAGAATATATGGTTTAAACCTTGCTGCCTGGAGTCAGGCAGACTTGGAGTTAGGTTGATACTCTATTACTTATTAGGTAGGTTGTTTTAGACAGCATACTTAAGCTCCCTGAGACTTGATTTCCTCATCTGGAACATTGGGGTAACAATAACTATGCGTGTCATTTCACCCAATTGCATTCATGATACATTTATGTAAATGGACTCACACAGTTCTTTTTTTTTTTTTTTTTTTTTTTTTTTTGTGGTATGCGGGCCTCCCTCTGCCGTGGCCTCTCCCGTTGCGGAGCACAGGCCCCGGACGCGCACGCGCAGCGGCCATGGCTCACGGGCCCAGCCGCTCCGCGGCACGTGGGATCCTGCCAGACCGGGGCGCGAACCCAGTTTCCCTGCATCGGCAGGCGGACGCGCAACCACTGCGCCACCAGGGAAGCCCCAACTTACACAGTTCTTGACACATAGCAAGTGCTTGATAAAAGTTAGCCTTTATAATTGTAATATAATTTGTATATAAAATTTAAAATGGTTTCAATTCCTTCTGTTCTTCATAAGTGACTGCATTTTGCATTAAGGAAATACCATTAGTAAAGTTGGAAAGGGGGAAAGTGCAGGGTGTGTGGGGAAGTGGCCATTCTCAGTTTGGCCAGATTCTGTGATCTGTGTGGAGAAGTCTTGAAATATAAGAGATAAATCAGGGAGGGTTAATTAAGGTGAAGCTTGAAGAGTTTTGAGTGACAAATCTATATTTAAATCAACACTTGTGGGTAGGTAGTGAAGGAGCATACTGTTTAAAAGGGAGTTCTGGAGCCAAACTACCTAAGTTCACACCCCAGCTCCACTGTTCACTGCTGCATGATGTTGGACAAATTATATAATTTCTGTTTGCCTCAGCTTCCTCATGTGTAATAATATTACCAACATCATAGGCTTCTTGTGAACATTATGAGATATTACAAGTTCATTATTAGCTGAGAGCCTGGTAAAACACTAAATAAATGATAGCTATTACTGTATTATTATTGTTATTATTATTTGAACAGAACTGAGTAGTTGATTTGCAAGTAGCAGAAACAAAAGACCGCCCTTTCAGTGTTATTTTATAACTAAAATGGGCATGGTGATAAATTTTGAGTAAGACAGCCGTGAAAAGTGACATTTTAAACCTCTTCTCCAATCCCCAAAGATTTGGTTTTTCTCCAAGAGTTTCCTGACCATTTATCCAGTCAATTTCTAGCTGGAGGTGACTTTAAGAATTTCTATGCAAAGTGGCATGTACATATGCAATTTACATATACTGACATGCCATTGGCAGCTTGTAGTTTATGAATCTATCAGTATAGTGTAGGTAGTAAATCTATTCCTGAAAAGCTAATCTATTCAATTAGCTTTTGCAAATTGAATATTTTAAGCAAAAAAAAGAAGTCTTTGTTTAGAAAAATGCTGTCATTAATTTATTTTTAAAATGTAAGAGACCACTACCCCGTTTGTCATCTTTCTAAATCCAAATGTCCATTTATTTGGGTGGGCAAAAGCCTGCATAAATAGTTTCTAGTAAATAGCATTATGGAGAGAGCTGCCGAAAGCCAAATCAGGGTTAATCTTGATTTTTTTTTTCTTTTCTGCCTTTTTAGAAAATCTACAAATATTTCAACCTGCCATTATTAATTTTCAGTGTGTCAGTTTTCTTTAGGTGCAAACATTGGACAGGTGGCCTAATGCTTTTCATGAAAACTTAAAGTGGATGAATAATAAATAGGAAATGTCACTTCCCTAGAAAAACTAAAAGAGGCAAGAGCGTTCACCTTTGATTAGTACAGGCTAGGGTGATGATTGGCATCTGCAGTCTCACAGGTGAATTTTTCTCTCAGTGGGGTTCAACCAGATCACAAAGAATCATTCTACTGAGTTCTTTGGATTTCAGGGTGTTAGTGAGGCCCATGTCAGAAAACCTTAATGGAACATTTTGCTGGAAAAGACATGCAACTAGATCATGCTACATTAGGCAAGTCTCAGGGCAAAGGCTGAGTATCAGGGAAGTTTCATCCATCTGGAACTATCTCTAACTCTGATTACAGAATGGCTGTCACAGCCTAAAGCAGGTTCTTTTTTCTCATCTTCTTTTGTCTTGTTTTTCTCCCTCATCTCCCCCCACCTCCTTGCTCTCCCTCTTTTCTGTCCTCACTTTGAGTTGATGTCTCTACTGTTAGGAACTCGTTTGGTCAATGACCAATTGGAACTCAATAGATCATTTTTATGACCTATTGTTTAAAGCCAGACCTGCTTGGAGCTATTTCTAATTCTCTTAATAAAGAGAATGGAGTTAAGAGTATTGTAATTTAGATGTATCCATTTGGGAAGGGATCATAGCTCCATCCAGGATATTTTATGCTTGAAGATCCATGGTCATCTTGACATGTCCCACTCTGAACCCCCTTTCATTGTTATCCCCAAGTCAGCATATTATCTCCTTGTACGCTACCACTTACAGGTATTACATATTTACATAATATATAATTATATATTACAGAAAGATGTCATATATCACTTCTCTTCTAGTCATGTAATATTGGAATCTGGGGATCAATAAACATTTTTTTTATTATGATAATCCTCAAACCTCTATAAAAATAGTGAGAGTAGTGTAATGAACCCCGTTTCAGGGACTAGGATGTTTTCTGTGCTTATGAGCCCCAGAATTGTCACTAGCGCAAAACTGGTGTTTTATACAAGTTTCTTCATCAAGATGGTTGTCTATTTATCAAATGTATTTCCTTTTTCAAAAATAGGGAAGAACTTTGTATAATTTCAGTACTTGGAGTCTTTCTTCCCCTTTTTTTTTTTTGGTTCAAAAATGAACTTGTTGCACACATGTGGCTACAGAAAATAATAGAATCATTTTTTTTTTTTAAAGAGGACCATTTGGGCATCTTTTTGTAGTTTTCTCAAGATGTTGTATCTGTTGAGTGGAGAGGAACTTATAACAGGCTTTTTCTTCCCCTAAAAATGTGTCTTTTATTACATGGTGAGATGGTGGCTGTTTTTTTTTGTTTTGTTTTGTGGTACGTGGGCCTCTCACTGCCGCGGCCTCTCCCGCCGCGGAGCACAGGCTCCGGACGCGCAGGCCCAGCGGCCATGGCTCACGGGCCCAGCCGCTCCGCGGCATGCGGGATCCTCCCAGACCGGGGCACGAACCCGTGTCCCCTGCATCGGCAGGCGGGCTCCCAACCACTGCGCCACCAGGGAAGCCCCGAGATGGTGGCTCTTTGAAGGTACTTGACCCTGAGAGATTAAATGCCTCTCAAAGAGGGGGAAAATACATCTACTGATACCAAATTAAATGCTAATGAAATCTGGAAGTATGTTTTATATTTAGAGCTTTAAAAAACTGTTGTTTCATGTAAAGGTCTCTGGGGTTTTTATTCAGGGCTTAAAAAAAGGATTGTTGTCGGCTGTGTTTTTACTGAATCACCATTGATCTTACCTGGAACTCAGGGAAGAAGTAGGCAGTTGATTGTGGGCATCTCTAGGGTAACGATTCGTTCTCTATAGACCTGTGTATCTAAGGCCTGGGTAGGTCTCTGGACAAAACCGATATGGTTGGCAAATGCATATACTAACACTCACCACATTACCTGGAAAGTGCTTTTCTTGAGAGTTAAGAGGGCAACCCAACCAGAAGAACATCTTCCTCTTTGAATGTGTTGACTCTTGCTCCAACTAATTTCTGATGTTGAAGGAACAGACCAAATAACTTTTGACTTTGGAAAAAGTGTAGCTCCTGGAGCTCAGAGTGAATTCAATTCTAAAATCACTTCATTTTGCTTCAGACAATGGAGGGACATATAAATCTATCAACATTTAGCAAAGAGAACACCCTACACAAATCATAGGACTTTGAGCAAATAAAAACCTTAAAGTATGTCTGACTCTTTCACAGATGATAGAGATTTGGAGAAATTAAGTGATTTACCTGAGGTCATCCAGATAATCATTTGCAGAAGTAGATCTCTAGAAGTGGGTTCCTGGCTCATTTACAATCACCCAAGGAGATAATAATGCTGTGTATGCCAGGCCTGTACTTCATCCATTTTTTGCTTCCACAAGTTGTACTGGGATGCTCTCAAACCTCCACTGGATAAAATGAGATTACGGTCATTATGTTGCTATTGTCTGGGTTTGAATCCAGGCATTTCAGATCTAGATGCCCCCTTTCTCAAACTCTGTGCTTCCATGACCAGGAATTATCTGTGGGAATAGGTGCAGCCTTATTTAGACAGAAGAAAAAAGTGCAATGGTGGTTCTTTGCAGAGATATGAACATCACATTCTACATTCTATGTATCTATTCTATCACATTCTTCCTATGATGTGAAGTCTAAAAGCAAAGAAACTCTTCAATTACTCTAAGTTCTATGATCTCGATCAAAACAGTTGACTTCTGTGGACCTCTTTTTTCCCATTTGAAAAAAAAAAAACAAATGATCAGGGAGATTGCAAAGTCTTGTGCTAAGAGAAAGATTGTCAGAGTGTCAGTTGGAGGTAAATCTCTTTAGGGTTCTGCAAACAGAATCATCCATAAGTTAGCTTTTAGGGACAGAAAATAAATTTACGTCCACACATTCATTATTACCTGTGCTACATTAGGAAGGACAGTATCAGGGAAGATAAGCAACTGTGACCTCCAAGAAGTCCCCAAAGGGTCTTTTAATACTGCTAGTCTGTCTGCCTGACTTCCCCTGCGGATAAACGAAAAGGAACACCTTCTTAATGACACTACAAAAGCAACAAGAAGTCCTAAGAGGTATAGTGACCAAAATGGGAAGTTTTGGGGTCATTCATCATGTTGCTAAAGGAAAATCATTATTTACTAGAATTTTAGGACTTTAATGCTACTGCATGTGAAGAATATGAGCCATCAATGGGATTATATATATTAGGTAAAACAAAAGCTCAAGTAATGAGTGTGATCAGCATCTTCCATACAGAACTTGAGAAGGTGTTTATTGACATCTTAAAATCTCTAAGCTATTAACAGTCTTTTTGACTGGGGAGTAGTGAGAGATCCGAATATGCAAGGTGACCAGTGTGGCAAAATTTTGCCTTTTGTAAAGGAATATGTAGGTCATAATCACTAAGATTTTTTTTGTATCTTATTATCATTCTACTTTTATTTGAGTTATTTATATATGTATTTGCATCCCTCCCAAATCGTAAGTTCTTAGAGGGCAGAGGTGTGTGTATTATTTACCGATATCCCCCAAAGTACAATATTGAACAATTGAATTCAAGGAATTGTTTTTATTCTAAAACATTCCTGCCATCACCACAGCAGAGGAGCCTCAATTTCAGAGAACTATAGGAAAAACTTTTTTATAAATGTTCATGAATCGTAAGACTAAGCATTTTTTATCTGCCAGGTAAGACCAATTCAACTGACGACGCCTATGGCTAGTGAATCACTAAGACAAATATATTTGTTTCAAGTTTGCAAATCCTAAAATTGTTTCAAAAAACCATTTCTCTTCTCTTTGTCCCATGGAGTAATCAGCAGAAGTTTAGGCATAGTTTCTTGTTAGACTCTTGCAAGTCAGCTTATCATGATGAATTGTGCAGTATTTGAGACCACCAGTTTCACCTGGGATGCCACAGCATCATCTGTCAGCCCCACCAAGCTGGAAGAGCTCTGTAAGACCTAGATTTCTTGGGGATGTTTAGATAATCTGTAACCACATTTTTGCTTTGACTGTATGTACATCTCTGTTAATTCATTGAGCTATACTCCAATGTGTCAATTTCACCAACATTTATACTATTTAAGACTATTCATTCTTTTACGTATCAAACATAGAATATTTTCTTTTTTTTAACATCTTTATTGGAGTTTAATTGCTTTACAATGGTGTCTTAGTTTCTGCTGTATAACAGAGTGAATCAGCTCTACGTATACATATATCCCCATATACCTTCCCTCTTATGTCTCCCTCCGACCCTCCCTATCCCACCCCTCTAGGTGGACACAAAGCACCGAGCTGATCTCCCTGTGCTGTGTGTCTGCTTCCTACTAGCTATCTATTTTACATTTGGTAGTGTATATATGTCCGTGCTACTCTCTCACCTAGTCCCAGCTTACCCTTCCCCCTTCAGGTGTCCTCAAGTCCATTCTCTATGTCTACATCTTTATTCCTGTCCCGCCCCTAGGTTAATTCCATGTCCTGGCTATTGTAAATAGAGCTGCAATGAACATTGTGGTACATAACTCTTTATTTTTTTGAACTTTATTTACTTTTTTATACAGCAACTTCTTATTAGTTATCCATTTTATACACATCAGTGTATACATGTCAATCCCAATCTCCCAATTCAGCACACCACCACCACCACCACCCCTCCACTACTTTCCCCGCTTGATGTCCATACGTTTGTTCTCTACATCTGTATCTCTACTTCTGCCCTGCAAACCAGTTCATCTGTACCATTTTGCTAGGTTCCACATATATGTGTTAATATACGATATTTGTTTTTCTCTTTCTGACTTACTTTACTCTGTATGACAGTCTCTAGATCCATCCACATCTCTACAAATGACCCAGATTCGTTCCTTTTTATGGCTGAGTAATATTCCATTCTATATATGTGCCACACCTTCTTTCTCCATTCGTCTGTCGACGGGCATTTAGTTGCTTCTATGACCTGGCTTTGTAAATAGTGCTGCAATGAACATTGGGGTGCATGTGTCTTTTTGAATTATGGTTTTCTCTGGGTATATGCCCAGTAGTGGGATTGCTGGGTCATATGGTAATTCTATTTTTAGTTTTTTAAGGAACATCCGTACTGTTCTCCACAGTGGCTGTATCAATTTACATTCCCACCAACAGTGCAAGAGGCTTCACTTTTCTCCACACACTCTCCAGCATTTGATGCTTGTAGATTTTCTGATGATGCCCATTCTAACTGGTGTGAGGTGATACCTCATTGTAGTTTTGATTTGCATTTCTCTAAAATTAGTGATGTTCAGCAGCTTTTCATGTGCTTTTTGGCCATCTGTATGTCTTCTTTGGAGAAATGTCTATTTAACTCTTCTGCCCATTTTTTGATTGGGTTGTTTGTTTTTTTAATATTGACGTGCATGAGCTGTTTATATATTTTGGAGATTAATCCTTTGTCCCTTGATTC
>NC_041221.1:139561616-139562553 GCF_002837175.3 Physeter macrocephalus
TTTAAGTTTCATTAGACCCCATTTGTTTGTTTTTGTTTTTATTTCCATTACTCTAGGAGGTGGATCAAAAAAGATCTTGCTGTGATTTATGTCAAAGACTGTTCTTCCTCCGTTTTCCTCTAAGAGTTTTATAATGTCCGGTCTTAACATTTAGGTCTCTAATCTATTTTAAGTTTATTTTTGTGCAAGGTGTTAGGGAGTGTTCTAATTTTATTCTTTTGCATGTAGCTGTCCAGTTTTCCCAGCACCACTTATTAAAGAGACTGTCTTTTCTCCATTGTATATACTTGCCTCCTTTATCATAGATTAGTTGACCATAGGTGTGTGGATTTATCTCTGGGCTTTCTATCCTGTTCCATTGATCTATATTTCTGTTTCTGTGCCAGTACCATATTATCTTGATTACTGTAGCTTTGTAGTATAGTCTGAAGTCAGGGAGCCTTTTTCCTCCAGCTCAGGTTCTTTCCCTCAAGACTGCTTTGGCTATTCGGGATCTTTTGTGTCTCCATATAAATTTTAAGATTTTTTGTTCTAGTTCTATAAAAAATGCTATTGGTAATTTGATAGGGATTGCATTGAATCTGTAGATTGCTTTGGGTAGTATAGTCATTTTCACAATATTGATTCTTCCAATCCAAGAACATGGTATATCTCCCCATATGTTTGTATCATCTTTAATTTCAACAGTGTCTTATAGTTTTCTGCATACAGGTCTTTTGTCTCCCTAGGTAGGTTTATTCCGAGGTATTTTATTCTTTTTGTTGCAATGGTAAATGGGACTGTTTTATTAATTTCTCTTTCAGATTTTTCATCATTAGTGTATAGGAATGCAAGAGATTTCTGTGCATTAATTTTGTATCCTGCAACTTTACCAAATTCATTGATTAGCTCTAGTAGTTTTCTGGTGGCATCTTTAGAATTCTCTATGTATAGTATC
>NC_041221.1:139563245-139565395 GCF_002837175.3 Physeter macrocephalus
TGTATTCCTTTTATTTCTTTTTCTTCTCTGTTTGCCGTGGCTAGTCCTTCCAAAACTATGTTGAATAATAGTGGTGAGAGTAGACATCCTTGTCTTGTTCCTGATCTTAGAGGAAATGCTTTCAGTTTTTCACCATTGAAAATGATGTTTGCTGTGGGTTTGTCATATATGGACTTTATTATGTTGAGGTAAGTTCCCTCTGTGTCCACTTTCTGGAGAGTGTTTATCATAAATGGGTGTTGAATTTTGTCAAAAGCTTTTTCTGCATTTATTGAGATGATCTTATGGTTTTTATCCTTCAATTTGTTAGTATTGTTTATTACATTTATTGATTTGCATATATTGAAGAATCCTTGCATTCCTGGGATAAACCCCACTTGGTCATGGTGAATGATCCTCTTAATGTATTGTTGGATTCTGTTTGCTAGTATTTTGTTGAGGATTTTTGCATCTGTGTTCATCACTGATATTGGCCTGTAGTTTTCATTTTGTGACATCTTTGTCTGGTTCTGGTATCAGTGTGATTGTGGCCTTGTAGAATGAGTTTGGGTGTCTTCCTCCCTCTGTTATATTTTGGAAGAGTTTGAGAAGGAAAGGTGTTAGCTCTTCTCTAAATGTTTGATAGAAGTCGCCTGTGAAGCCATCTGCTCATGAGCTTTTAGTTGTTGGAAGATTTTTAATCACAGTCTCTATTTCAGTGCTTGTGACTGGTCTGTTCATATTTTCTATTTCTTCCTGGTTCAGTCTTGGCAGGAAGTGCTTTTCTTAGTATTTGTCCATTTCTTCCATGTTGTCTATTTTATTGGCATATAGCTGCTTTTAGTAATCTCTCATGATCCTTTGTATTTCTGCAGTGTCAGTTGTTTCTTCTCCTTTTTCATTTCTAATTCTATTGATTTGAGTTTTCCTTTTTTCCTGAGGAGTCTGTGTCATGGTTTATCAATTTTGTTTATCTTCTCAAAGAACCAGCTTTTAGTTTTATTGATCTTTGCTACCGTTTCCTTCATTTCTTTGTCAGTTATTTCAGATCTGATCTTTATGATTTCTTTCCCTCTGCTAATTTGGGGTGTTTTTTGTTCTTCTTTCTCTAATTGCTTTAGGTGTAAGGTTAGGTTGTTTATTTAAGATGTTTCTTTTTTTTTTTTTTTTTTTTTTTTTTGTGGTACATCGGCCTCTCACTGTTGTGGCCTCTCCCATTGCAGAGCACAGGCTCCAGACGCGCCGGCCTAGCGGCCATGGCTCATGGACCTAGCTGCTCTGCGGCATGTGTGATCTTCCCTGATGGGGGCACGAACCCGTGTCCCCTGCATCGGCAGGTGGGCTCTCACCCACTGCGCCACCAGGGAAGCCCTAAGATGTTTCTTGAAGTAGGATGGTATTGCTATGAACTTCTCTCTTAGAACTGCTTTTGCTGCATCCCATAGGTTTTGGGTTGTCGTGTTTTCATTGTCATTTGTTTGTAGGTATTTTTTGATTTCCTCTCTGATTTCTTCAGTGATCTCGGTTATTTAGTAGCCTATTATTTAGCCTCCATGTGTTTGTACTTTTCACAGATATTTTCCTATAGTTGATATCTAGTTGCATAGCATTGTGGTCAGAAAAGATAGTTGACACGATTTCAATTTTCTTAAATTTACCAAGGCTTGATTTGTGACCCAAGATATGATCTGTCCTGGAGAATGTTCCATGAGCACTTGAGAAGAAAGTGTATTCTGTTGTTTTTGGATGGAATGTCCTATAAATATCAATTAAGTCCATCTTGTTTAATGTGTCATTTAAAGCTTGTGTTTCTTTATTTATTTTCATTTTGTATGACCTGTCCAGTGGTGAAAGTGGGGTGTTAAAATCCCCTGCTATTGTTGTGTTACTGTTCATATCCCGTTTTATGGGTGTTAGCCTTTGCCTTATGTATTGAGGTGTTCCTATGTTGGGTGCATAAATATTTACAATTGTATATCTTCTTCTTGGATTGATCCGTTGATCATTATGTTGTGTCCTTCTTTATCTGTTTTAATAGTCTTTATTTAAAGTATATTTTGTCAGATATGAGACTTGCTGCTCTAGCTTACTCTTTTTTTTTTTTTTTTTTTTTTTTTTGCGGAACGTGGGCCTCTCACTGCTGTGGCCTCTCCCGTTGCAGAGCACAGGCT
>NC_041221.1:139565514-139566310 GCF_002837175.3 Physeter macrocephalus
CTGCATCGCCAGGCGGACTCTCAACCACTGCGCCACCAGGGAAGCCCTCTAGCTTACTTTTGATTTCCATTTGTGTGGAACATCTTTTTCCATCCCCTCACTTTCAGTCTGTATGTGTCCCTAGGTCTGAAGTGGGTCCCTTGTAGACAGCATATGTATGGGTCTTGTTTTTGTATCCATTCCGCCAGTCTATGTCTTTTGGTTGGAGCATTTAATCCATTTACATTTAAGGTAATTATCGATATGAATGTTCCTATTACCATTTTCCTAATTGTTTTGTGTTTGTTATTGTAGGTCTTCTCCTTCTCTTCTGTTTCCTGCCTAGAGAATTTCCTGTAGCATTTGTTGTAAAGCTGGTTTGGTGGTGCTGAATTGTCTTAGTGTTTGCTTGTCTGTAAAGGTTTTAATTTCTCCATTGAATCGGAATGAGATCCTTGCTGGGTAGAGTTATCTTGGTTGTAGGTTTTTCCCTGTCATCACTTTAAATATGTCCTGCCACACCCTTCTGGCTTGCAGAGTTTCTGCTGAAAAATCAGGTGTTAACCTTATGGGGATTCCCTTATATGTTATTTGTTGCTTTTCCCTTGCTGCTTTTAATATTTTTTCTTTGTATTTAATTTTTGATAGTTTGATTTGTATGTGTCTTGGTGTGTTTCTCCTAGGGTTTATCCTGTATGGGACTCTCTATGCTTCCTGGACTTGGATGCCTATTTCCTTTCCCATGTTAGGGAAGTTTTCAAGTATAATGTCTTCAAATATTTTCTCAGACCCTTTCTTTTTCTCTTCTTCTGGGACC
>NC_041221.1:139566330-139572558 GCF_002837175.3 Physeter macrocephalus
TGAATTCTTTTTCAGGTAGACTGCCTATTTCCTCTTCATTTGGTCTGGTGGGTTTTTACATTGCTCCTTCATCTGCTGTGTATCTCTCTGTCTTCTCATTTTGCTTAACTTACTGTGTTTGGGGTCTCCTTTTTGTTGGCTGCAGGTTTGTAGTTCCCGCTGTTTTTGGTTTCTGCCTCCAGTGGGTAAGGTTGGTTTAGTGGGTTGTGTAGGCTTCCTGGTAGAGAGGATTGGTGCCTGTGTTCTGGTGGATATGGCTGGATCTTGTCTTTCTGGTGGGCATGATCACGTCCGGTGGCATGTTTTGAGGTGTCTGTGAACTTATTATGATTTTAGGCAACCTCTCTGCTAATGGGTGGGGTTGTGTTCCTGTCTTGCTAGTTGTTTGGCATGGGGTGTCCAGCACTGGAGCTTGCTGGTCGTTGAGTGGAGCTGGGTTTTAGTGTTGAGACAGATCTCTGAGAGAGCTGTCACTGATTGATATTACTTGGGGCCAGGAGGTTTCTGGTGGACCAGTGTCCTGAACTCGGCTCTCCCACCTCAGAGGCTCAGGCGTGACAGCTGGCCAGAGCACCCAGACCCTGTCAGCCACATGGGTCAGAAGATAAGGGAGAAAAAAAAAGAAAGAAAAATAAATAAATAAAGTTATTAAAATAAAACATTAAAAATTATTAAAATAAAAAATTAAAAAGTAATTTTAAAAAAGAAAGTAAAGAGCAACCAAACTAATAGACAAATCCACCAATGATAGCAAGTGCTAAAAACTATACTCAAAAAAAAACAACAAACAAAAACATGGACAGACAGAACTCCAGGAGAAATGGTGAAATCAAACCTATACAGACAGAATCACACAAAGTAGCATACACATACACACTCACAAAAAGAGAAAAAGGAAAAAAAAAATATATATATATATACAAAAGAAAAATGAAGACAGCAACCAAATCAATAAACAAATCTACCAGTGATAATAAGCTCTGAATACTAAACTAAGATAAACATAAAACCAGAAACAAATTAGATGCAGAAAGCAAACCCCAATCTGCAGTTGCTCCCAAAGTCCACCGCCTCAATTTTGGGATTATTCGTTGTCTATTCAGGTATTCCACAGGTGCAGGGTACATCAAGTTGATTGTGGAGAGTTAATCTGCTGCTCCTGTGGCTGCATGGAGAGATTTCCCTTTCTCTTCTTTGTTTGCACAGCTCCTGGTGTTCAGCTTTGGATGTGGCCCTGCCTCTGCATGTAGGTTGCCCTCTGGTGTCTCTTCTTCGCCCAGACAGGAGGGGGTTAAAGGAGTAGCTGATTAGGGGTCTCTGGCTCACTCAGGCTGGTGAGAGGGAGGGGTATGGAATGCGGGGCGAGCCTGTGGCAGCAGAGGCCGTCATGACATTGCATCAACCTGAGGCATGCCTTGTGTTCTCCCGGGGAAGTTGTCCCTGGATCACGGGACCCTGGCAGTGGCGGGCTGCACAGGCTCCCACGAGGGGAGGTGTGGATAGTGACCTGTGCTTGTTCACAGGCTTCTTGGTGGCTACAGCAGCAGCATTAGCGTTTCATGCCTGTCTCTGGTGTCTGCGCTGATAGCCAGCCGTGGCTCGCGCCCATCTCTGGAGCTCGTTTAGGCGGTGCTCTGAATTCCCTCTCCTTGCGCACCCCGAAACAGTGGTCTCTTGCCTCTTAGGCAGTTCCAGACTTTTTCCCCAAATCCCTCCCAGCTAACTGTGGTGCACTAGCCCCCTTCAGGTGGTGTTCACTCAGCCAACCCCAGTCCTCTCCCTGTGATCTGACCTCCATAGCCGGAGCCTCAACTCCCAGCCCCCACCCTCCCTGGTGGGTGAGCAGACCATCCTCTCAGACTGGCGAGTGCTGGTTGGCACCAATCCTACATGCGGGAATCTCTCCGCTTTGCCCTCTGCAGCCCTGTTGCTGCGCTCTCCTCTGTGGCTCCGAAGCTTCCCCCCACCACCCCCGGTCTCTGCCAGTGAAGGGGCTTCCTAGTGTGTGGAAACCTTTCCTCCTTCACAGCTCCCTTCCAGAGGTGCAGGTTCCATCCCTATTCTTTTATCTCTGTTTTTTTTTTTCCTTTTGCCTACCCAGGTACATGGGGAGTTTCTTGCCTTTTGGGAAGTCTGAGGTCTTCTGCCAGCATTCAGTAGGTGTTCTGTAGGAGTTGTTCCACATGTAGGTGTATTTTTGATGTAGTTGTGGGGAGGAAGGTGATCTCCATGTCTAACTCCTCTGCCATCTTGAAGGTCCCCCCAAACATAGAATATTTTCAATGTGTAAGACTCAGTGCTGTCTCCTAGGAATGCTAAAATTTGTTAATCAAGACATCATGCCCAATGAAATGGGAAGAACAGCTCTATGAATATAGTGTTCTAAAACCCTGGACCTTCAGTAAGTACCTACATAAAAAGGTATAACCAGTGTACGGTGTGATTAAAATATTAAATAACACAAGAGATACTATCTGATTGTATACAGTTGCCATGAAATTAAAATAGATCTTAAGTGGATTTGCACAAGTTCATAGGAGAAAGTAATCACAGTTACTAAAAGTCCTAGTGTCCTTCATTCACTGACACACTTTAATTCAAAGGGAAGGAAGTAGGGAAATTACTCATGTTTCTTAAATACTTACTACTTTCAGGCTTTCTACTACTATGCCTTTTTACACTTGACTCATTTTCTCTGCACAACTCTATGAATTCCATGCTGCTATACCCATTTTAGAGATGAGGAATTGGAAGCAAGGTTAGTCACTTACCTACAGAGAGATGACTCTAAGTAAGCAGTGAAGCTGGACTCAAATCCAAGTCTGTATGTCTCAAAGCCCTGCTCTTTACCATACCACTCTCCTTTCTGAATACTTTTGGTGAGCTGTAGAAGGTTCTAAGTATATCGTTTTGAGAACGGTCAATAGATTAGCAGGTTAGACATGAACATAGATGCTGCGTGATCAATATCAAATTGAGATGCTCTTGTAAAAACTGATGTGTCAGGGACTTCCCTGGCGGTCCAGTGGTTATGACTTCACACTTCCATTGCAGGGGGCATGGGTTCAATCCCTGGTCGGAGAATTAAGGTCTCTCATGCCATGCAGTGTGGCCGGAAAAATAAAAAAATAAAAAATGACGTGTTGTTTCCTTTTCTATAGTCACTGAAGGATTTTGATGCTGTTTCTAAATGTAGGGGGTTCTGAGGCAAGTCACAGAACCAGTAGCTGGATTCAAAAATGTGCCCGTTTGTAGAATGCTCTATATACCCCACATCTGCCTGTTTGCATTGTGCTCTGTTAAGTGAGTGAAAATGGGTGTTTTAATTTCTTTGGATTCATCCTTTAAAGATTGCCTTCCTTTATAGAGAAAAATATGTTTCCTTAGCATGTATACTGTAACATGCTTTTTACTCAGTGGCTGCTCAATAAATATTTGATGTTGGCTGAGTAGATGATGGTGCTGATGATCCTTTCTTTCAATTCAAGATGATCAGGCTCTTTGCCAATCAAACAAAACAAATAGGTGTCCTACCAAAAGCTAGAGAAAATAAAGTCATCACTTATTTTGAAACACCAAACATTTTCCTTATAGTACCTTACTCTTTGTTTAGGATGCCTTGACCACAGGAATTTAGTGGTTCAACCGTTTTCCCTCATGTCATCATGTTCAATACTGTCTTTTCAAGGTGATGAATCTGAAGGTGGGGCAGGAGTTTACAATTCAGTCCCTAGGGACTTTGCCTTCCATCTTTCCAGCCAGTGTGAAGTGATAGGCATCCATTAAGATAAATAGTTCAAAAGCTGAGAAAACTTTGGTACAAAAAGGGGAAATTGGAGCACCCAGTGGCTCCATTCCATTCACACGGTTCATGTATCAGGAGATAAGAAGAAATCCCGAGTGCTAAGGCTGGATGTGGGCAGTGCCTGTGGCTCCATGCGCAGTATTCACATAACTGGAATCATGGATACTGTCCAAGATGCACCCAGTGATCAGCTGGCGTGTGCTCATTGACAGCATGCAGGACTTGAGCTGGAAAAATCTCAGCTGTGCTGGTGTCTAAGCAGCTAGAAGGGGTCCGGCTATCTCCTGAAGAAGAAGAGCTTTCAGAGGTAAAGTTTAAAAAAATCCCAAAGAGATATGATGTATAGAGAAGGAACACCAAGATCTGTAGCCTTATGCAGGAACCTTTCCCCTGGACAAGTACCTTGTCTGGATCCATTGAAAGGGACAAGGAACTCAGTCCTCTTCTAGGGAGGGCAAGGTATAGAAGGCAGATAAGTCCTTGCTACTCCTGAGAGTAACTAATACACCTGTTTATTGCCCACCTCCCACCCAAAGAAAACAAAACTATAAGATCAAGAAAAACATAAGAAAGCTATATATTCATGTGGGCACAATCACAAGTGTATATTTGGTGTGGCATGTTGAAAATGTTGTCAGTTTCTTTTTTTTTTTTAAGCTTAGCTTTTGTCTTGACAGTTTCACAATTCATGTCTTATCTTTGAGTCTGTATTTACCTTGCTGAAAGAGATCATTATCCTCAGAAAATGTACTATCCTATTGGTATTATTTCTTAAGTAACTATTAATACCATTTTTATAAACGGATATAATTAACTCATAGACTGGCAGCTTTCTTTGAAATTCTCTCTTTTCTCTTTCCTAAGCTTACTCTAATCTCTGACTGTACCTTGTAAACATCTGTCAAGAATTGATGAAATGACCTCATTTGCGTCCCAGTCAGCTCAGCAACAAAGACTGTCATGCTTACGACCTGACATCACTGAAGGGTAAAAATGAACAAACTGAAGAAAGCATTCTAGAGGGAAAACGTCACAAGCAAATCCCCCTAAAGATTCCCTTTACGCAAAGCTGGGATTTTAGGACAGAAATGGTGAAGGAAAATAATTGCTAGGATGATAACTTATATGTGTGATTAAAACACTTGATGTCTTGAAAGGAGGGAGTTTTCTTACAAGATTAATTTGAAAAATAATATGCTGGAGGCTTCCCTTAGGTGTCCTCAAGCCTGCCTACTCCCTCTCTGCTTCTGTAAAAGGGTAAAATTTGACCCAACATACTACCTCATCCTTTGTACCTCTCTGCAGAAATTCTTTCATCGAGATTTCAAAGTGTTTTACAAATGTAAATTAACAGGTCTCCTCACTTCTCTCCATAGAGATGGTTCATTTAAGTAACACAGAAACTTACCTAAATGGCTTACTCAAGATCACCAGGGAAGTCCTTTGTATAATCTGGAAATGGATATTCAAAGTGTAAAAATACCTTGCAGCCTCACTGCAGATGCAGACTCATTTCATCCCTTGGCAGGTACTACTGAAGGACTGAATAATCTTCTTCAGTCTTTACAGGGAGGCTCCTACTAGTTGGCCTTTTCTCAGCCTCACCAAAAAGCCACATATCTGGAAATCCAGACTTTAGCCCTCCTCTTTCCTAGCCTTTCTGTTCCCAAAGCTGAGTGAGGACAGAACATGACTGTTTTTTAAGATCTTAAAATGAATTACTTTGATTAAATAAGTACTTGACCATGTTTCCTTTTATGCCCCCAAACTTGTCTATTAATCAAGCTAACAAATGTTTATTTATTAAACACTTATTTTGTTGCTGCTTACTGTGCTAGACACAAGGAACGCTACAGTCATGTTTCTCCCTTCATGAGAAAGAGACAAGAAACAAGAAACATACACTGAGTCGATGCTATGAAGATGGCAAACATGGTGAGCTGGATGAAGTGGGTGGGAATGGATGGATCAGGGAAGGCCTCTCTAAGTGGTTGACATTTGAACTGAGGCCTGAAGCATGAGAATGAGTCAGACTTCTAAAGTACAGGAGGAAGAGTGCTCCAGGTCGTGGGAACAGCTAAAGTAAAGACAAGAGCTCAAGTGGGAAAGAGTTTGGCATATGGGAAGATGGCCAAAGCTTAGTGAGCAAGAGTGAGAAGAGCAGGATACGTGGCTGCAGAGGAAGGGCAGAGCTTGTGGGCCTTGGGAAGTAGAGCAGAAGGGTTTTTTTTTTTTTTTGCGGTTCGCGGGCCTCTCACTGCTGTGGCCTCTCCCGTTGCGGAGCACAGGCTCCGGACACGCAGGCTCAGCGGCCATGGCTCACGGGTCCAGCTGCTCCGCGGCATGTGGGATCCTCCCGGACCGGGGCACGAACCCGTGTCCCCCGCATCGGCAGGCGGACTCTCAACCACTGCGCCACCAGG
>NC_041221.1:139572613-139621524 GCF_002837175.3 Physeter macrocephalus
GGATCCCCCCGGACCGGGGCACGAACCCGTGTCCCCCGCATCGGCAGGCGGACTCTCAACCACTGCGCCACCAGGGGAGCCCCGTGAAGGGTTTTAAGCAAGGCGGTAACATGATCCGGTTCATGTTTTGAAACTAGTGAATTTTGGAGACTATCCTTCCTCAGCAAACATTTTTATCTGTCTTTACATAAGATTCAACCAGGCAGCGCAGGTTTTCTCATGCCTTACACCCACTGAAAGAATATAAGTAGGAAACTGTATGTGTTCTTCCCACTTTAATCCTTACCACACCAGTTCCCTGAACACTCAGGAACACAAAGTAAAACATTGTTTTATAAAGGAAGGACCTCCTTGCCTCTCTGGAGCTGATTCATCCATTGTTTCATTACTAATTAGCTGGTCTTCTTGCCCTTTACACTGAGGAAACTGCAGTGTTCCTTTGATTTATCTATCATCCTCCCCTGTGATCCCAAAGCACATGGCACAGACCTTATCACTTTGTATTGACATTATAAGTCATCCTTTGCCTTGATCTTCTGTTTGTGAGCTCTTTGAGGGCTGCAGACTATGTTACTCACCTTTGTATTTCCAGCCATTATCACAGAGGAAGTTCCAGAGTAGGTGCTCAAAAAATGATGGGCAGTTGAATGAGCAATAATGGATTGTCCCAAATCATGACACATTGGAGTGTCAAAGGGAATACAATTAATGATTATGCTGGGGCAACAGTGTTAAGTTGGACTGGACACCCTCTGAACTGGGATGTATGGCCACCTTGATAGTCACTGTAATGAATATGAGAAGAATTATGAACTCTCATTCTAGAGGTCTTTTATAAGGCACTGTTACTTCTTTTGCCCAAGCTGGCTTAGACCAATGGTTCTCAAAGCATGAGAGACATAATCATGCAGGATATGTTTGTAGGTGGCAAGGGAATCAAGATTAAGTAATATAGATTCACACTTTCATAGCAATTCACTTTTCAATTTTACTTTAGCATTTCTACATAACAAATAGTAATAGAATACATGAATACTTTACCATTTCTAATTATTATAAAGAGAAACTCTCCGTTAGGTGTTAGATTATCTTTAACCCCCTCAAACCCCTGCTTATCTTTCTTTTTTTAAAATGGAAAGGAACAGACCTCAAGATCAGAGCCTTTGAACAAGAAATGATATTTGGCTGGAATTTAATGTTATGTTAGTTATATTTACTTCTATGCTTTCTTCATGGCAAATTATGATCATTTACCAGTTAGGATTGGGATATAAAATTTTGTTTTCAATTAATCTTTTGAAGTAAAAAGTATAAGATTTAAAATATATATGCTGAAAGTCATACATAGATTTTGACAAAACCCATGAAATTAATGTACAAATGACTGACATTTAAGAAGCTGGATCAGAGTAGTGATTCCCAAACTTGTTTCTGAGCCTACCTTGAAGATTCACACTTATTAGAAAATATTCAAATGAAATTAATTTAAATTAAAGTAATTTAGAAAAACAAATGTGTATATATTACTTTTATTTATTTTTATAATCTTTTTCTCATTACAAAATTATGCTTGCTTATTGTTGGAATATGATCCTGGAAAATACTTAAAGATGAAAATTAAAAACAATATCACAATTTAGGAACAAATACATGTAATATGTGAGGGTTTTTTTTTTAACTTTTATAAATATGATGATTTTGACTCTCAAAATGTTAATACATATGTAAATCTAAATTTACATAAAAGAAAAGGGTTATGGTTTTATTTATTAAAAACAACAATAGAATGACTTTAAATATCAAACCTTTCCTTGTGTACTTAAAAGTTTAATTTGCTCAAAATTCATATACATTTAATATTGAGGACCATATTTACCAAGTAACTTAAGACACATCTTTACTAAGTACAATTTCATACAATTTCAGTCAGTTATAGTGAGATGAGTGAAGTTTCCTTTTGGAAATCGTGTATTTAAATCCCTGCTTTTCTTACTTGCCAGAGATGTACAATTTCCAGCTCTTTGCAAACTTATCTTCCTACTATGGAGGAATAAAAACATAGCAGACTGAATTGTGTTCTAATTTTCAGTGAGAGAAGATGGCTTTGAATCTATTGCTATACCAAACCAACAGGTATAGGGAGATAATTATCTACTTATAAGAATGCTGGGGCTTCCCTGGTGGCGCAGTGGTTGAGAGTCCACCTGCCGATGCAGGGGACACGGGTTCGTGCCCCGGTCCGAGAAGATCCCACATGTCGCGGAGCAGCTGGGCCCGTGAGCCATGGCCGCTGAGCCTGTGCGTCCGGAACCTGCGCTCCACAATGGGAGAGGCCACAACAGTGAGAGGCCTGCGTACCGGAAAAAAAAAAAAAAAAAAAAAGAATGCTATAGGTGTCAGAAGTATCTATTTACATTTTTTTTCCAAAGCAGAACATCAGCACGGAGTAACATTATTACCTTAATCACAAGCAGACAAGTTGGTTTAAACAACAACAAGCAGAACAATAACCACTCCACACCAATATGATAACGTGCTGTTTCATGGATAGTTTCCTTTCCCCCCACCCTAAGGAGTTCTCTATTCAGATAGACAATGACTATACCACCACTTGATTTTGATGTTATGAGGTGAGAGTGTGGGACTATACGATCTTGTTATAGCACTTTGTCAGGAAACAATGCAACTAAGAAGGTAACCCTTGATCTTGAAACAAACTCCTGTCCATTGCCACCAGCTCCACTCAACATTAGTGTAAATACTAATCATTTAAAGACTATAGTCTCCACAAAGACTAGGAATCCATGAAGTTATCCTCTGTGCTGGAAACAGTTGTTGGTTCCTAGAAGACTCTCTAATATTGTTGAATGAACGTGCCATCATCATAATAGCTACTGTTCCTAAATAGCCAAGATGTATTAGGTGCTGTGATTTACTATAATAATTCCAGTTCTCACAAAGACTCTAAATTGTAGTTGTTGTTATCTGTATTGTCACATTGAAGAAACAAGTTCAGAAGTGTTAAGTCCACACAGTGATGGGAGTAGACTTCAAAGCTAGATTTGTCTGATGCCAGTGCTTCAAGTGATTTTCCTACAGAATGCAAAAGAGTTACATGACCTCAAAAAGGGCTTCATATCTGAAAAAGGAAAACTACAATGGTGCAGATTCAGATTCTTTTGTATGGTCTGATGATAGTGACATTATTTTTAAAAAAGGAAAAAAAAGAAAAGAAAAAAAGGAATCCATGTGCGTTCCTGGGACTGTGAAATAGGTTTTTTTTTTAATGAGTTGACTCTAAAGGGTTGGGAGGAACCTTTGGGGACAGACAGACATTAACAGTTTAGGCTCCGTTTGGAAAACAACTGTATATGTATACATATATGTATATGGGTCCATTGTCTTAATCTTCTTTTGCTACTGTCTAATTTCTCCTCACCAGTCTGGCAGACTGGGCAGGGCAGGGGGGGCACTGAGGGCTCAGAGGGACATCTTGATTGGATACCTTCTTCCCATCATTTGCTTCTTTCTCTTTGGAAGCTGGGCTGCCTTTTGAGGCAAATGGGTAGCCATAGCCAAAGAGAGCCCAGAATATCTGCAGAAGGGAACAGAGGGTGGCACCAAAACAGCCCTGTGGGAGATGAGGACATCAAAAAGATTTGTTCACCAGAGTTTGCAGTTTCCTGCAGCTTTATAAATAACTCACTTGGGTAATGTTTTATCAAAAACTGCACAATCGCTTCAAAAGCCTGAGAATCTAATGGGCTTTAAAAAAAAATCTTAATAAAAGAATATCAAAGCTTTGAGCTGACACCGTTCCCCACCTCAGTATGTTTTTTTCCGTCTTGGGGAAAAAAATCTGTAGCACAAAAATGAATTTATTATAATTGCCCACCTAATGTGTAAAATTTCAGCTTCAGTGTCATGCTTAACAGGCAATGTGCACAAAGCATAATCCCAGCTGAGCGCTCAAGATTTCTAGTTGTTGTTTCTATTTAACAGCCAGCAGTTGGATGCTGTGCTTATCTCTGGGAAGAAGTGATTGAATCAATTCTTTATTTAATCTCTTTGCTGACTTATATTCCCTGTTCCACAACAATGATATTTTAGTCCATCTCCTCCTTATTAAGTATGAATTTCCCCCATAGAATTTTAATCCACTGATTTGTGTTTCTTGACATACATACTTTGCATGTACTCATCGTAAAATCTGTTTCTCTGGTCACAAGGTGAGCCATGCAAGAAAATGTGGATGATTCATGAAACTCGTCATCACTCCCAAGGAGAGATTTTAAGCATTTGCCAAAGATGGTGGATCTTCAGAGAAGGATAAGATTGACTTAGTGGCAAAAGTGTGGGCTCTGGTCAGGCGGCCTGGTTTGAATTGAAGTTACATCACATATGAGCTGCATGACATTGAATACCTTCTTTAAATCTTCTGTGTCCCAGCTTCCTTGCTTATTAACTGAAGATAATTGTTCCTGCCTAAGAAGGTTACTGTGAGGGTTAAGTAAGTTAATAAATGGAAGGCGTTTAGGGCAGGGCTGGTCCACAGGAAGCACTTTAAAATGCTAGCTGCTCTCAATTATCCTGTCTTGTCTTAACACATGTGCTGTGTGAGGCTCTTCTACCTGACATGCAGAAGGCATGCAACAAATATTAATTGAACAAATGAATGGGTGCTTCCTAGAGTTTCCATCCTGAAGCCATGGCTGTATCTGTTTCTGGGTATTTCATCCTGCTTTCCATCACTGTACATTGTTTTTAATGGGTCATTGCTGTGCTTCTCATGTACCCTTGATTCTCCATGCAAGATTCCCACGGACAATGAGCCTGGCCAGTGGAGGAGGCAAAATAAAGAGGCAGTTTGTCAAATTAGATTCCATTCTTTCCCTCAAGTGACAAATCTGTAGTGATCCATTTAAGCTAACATGACTTTGAGTGTTTACTTTTCTACTTGTTAACAGGTATCTCTCTGAACTGTTAAAAGATAAACTGAGGCATATTTTAAGAGTTTATCTGAGCAAAAATCAATGTGAATCAGGCAGTATCCAGTCTAGCAGATAGAAAGGAGTTCTGAGGAGCTATACAAAATGAAAGACTTTTATAGCCAGAAGGAAGTGGGAAAAAAGAAGTTACACTAGACAAAAAAGTGGGTTGGTTATTGCAAGGTCACTTTTCTTCAGGGGATGGCAGGGGTCTGTCAAGCAGATTACTTAACTAGTGCTGATCCAGCAATTTCTGATTGACGGGTTTAAGATTCCATTTCTGGGAGAGCTAAAACTGTAATTAAGTCTTAGTTTGGTAACATGGGGCTTTAGCTTAAGCAGTTCCATTTGGGGCCTGTTGTCTTCTTTTTAACAATTCCCCCTTTAGATCAGACTCTCAGCCTAACTGAGAGACTCTATCAGAAATTTAAGACGTTAGCTCTACTCCCAGCTACCACTCTGGTTCTTGCAGTTTTTGCCAAATCTCTGTGTGGTATTCACAGATCATGACTTTAGGTTCACATTCTTTACATTGGTCATTCTCTTTGTTCCTTTTCCAATGTTCTCTTCTTGAGGAGACTGATTATGTGCTTGGTGGCTAGTGGCTATGAACATGCATTTAAGTCTTTTCAGAAAATACAGCACAGCAGGGAGACTACTATGATTATTATAACCAGGATAATTCCCAGTGTCTGGAGTGCACTTTGGAGCCATGGTCCCCAAGGTCCAAACCAGTCAGAATCAAAATAAGTCAAAAAAAGACCCTGTTGAAGGAGTAACTTTCTCAAGCCAACTGGCTTGTTCAGTGAGCTCATGTAATGAAGTCTCAACTTCCCTGGAAGTGTTAATCCAAGTGCAGCAAGTGGAATTGGCCACAGCATAAACACCTCTATTCTCAGTTGAAACATCATCAAGGGCTATCCTATTATCAAGAACTTTGGTCAGAGAGTCTAGGGATTTTTGCTGGGCAGCTATTGCTTTTGCAGAAGATATTTGCCAGAGTTAAGGAACAGTGTCTTCCTGTGCATTAACAGAGAAAAAAAACCTAAGTAGCAGAAAAGAAAAGGAATGAAGGTTTCATTTTGGAGATGAAGATTTTTGGTCTGTGATCTTGGGAAAGCTGTTTATTTTGAGATGTTAACTGCTTTGGAGGAGGAACCTCCCTAATCAATTTTAATTTTAGATCTTTAGCTGTTGTGCAGTTCTAAGAGTCTGATGGAGCCCTTTTTAATTGGGAGATATGGACCCAAGATTCAAGTATCTGAAATTTGGCTGCCATCTGAATAGTGAGAAGGACCTGTTATGGTCCCTTCCAAGGAAGTTCAAAGTAGTTTTTGTTCTTAGTGATTTCAAATCAGAAGAATGGGAGAAAATTGGAAACTTTGGTTTGGAGAGTTAGCTAGGTATTTGAGGAAACAAGAAGAATTTAGGATTCAGTCCACTTTACAGGTATATAGCAAAACCTTTAGGTGTATAATAAAACCTCAAAGATAATTAACAGGATTAGAATCAAATATCTATGAGGATGCAAACATAATTTTTTCTCTGTAATCACCCCCATTTTTACCAAAGATAATCACAATAAAACTAATTGGTTTGCATTAAATTTGGCCTGATTATTTACATAAGTGCAGCAAGAATAATGATGGACTATATAGGCTCTTTTTAAGTCTGTTTTGTTGGTGCTTTTCATTATGAATCTAAGATTGAACTCTTAAAAGCCTCTCAAAGCTAGGAAGTCAAGCCAAGGACCTGGCATCAGACTTGCCACCAGACTTCACCTGCAATACCTGTAGATTTGGATGAATTCCTCTCTTCCCAAGGTCCCCTAAATATATTGAGGTTCCTGAGCCTGCCAGGAAGTGACCTTTCTTACTCACCTATTAAGGCTGCTAATAACCCTGTAAGCAAGGTACCAGGCCTATTTTTTCAAGGGGCTTTTTTGACTCCATAAAGCCAACCTTAGTTCTTTAAAGCTGTCTGGTCATATCTGATTCTACACATATTCTCAAATAGGACATTCCACCTAAAGCCTTGGCAATATAGCCAATGTTTCGAGTTGTGTCTCATTACAAGGAGAACAGATTCTTATTGAACTTATGCAGATATCTAACTATATTGCCATGAAAAAAAATACTCAAGAGTTTCTGAATTCTGGTGGATCAGGTAGTGAAAAAAGTAACTGTTTCATCTTTGTTTACAAAGGTATACTTTATCAAATTGCTGTAAGTCATAGATAGCTTAAGAAAAAAGGTTTCCTTAAATCTGGAAATATAAACCATTAAAGAACTATCAGTGTTTCAAATGAAAAGTTATAAAACTTATAATCATCCTCATCAGTTCATTCAATTACATGTGATTAATTATTTCAAAGTAGATTTAATTACATATATTGCTTAGAATTCTTAACCTGTAGAATCCTAAATTCCTCGTGAAAACTGAGAGGTAAGCAATTGTGGATTGTCTGTTACAATCGAATTCTGTGGATTGACAAATTTACAAATGCGTTTCATAATTTCTAGAAGTACATTCTTCTTCATAGTAAATTTTCCAGTATTTCACAAGCCATGTTTACTAATATACCTAAATATCTTTAGTTCCTCTGTAAAAGGAAGACAAAGTGGATAAACCTATGTTCAGTAGTTAATATTTCAGGATTTTATCTTATTTGAAAATGATCTAGATATTTAATGAATATCAATTATTTAATTTAGCTAAATATAACATTAAGGTTTCAAGTTACCCAAAAGACTTTGGAAACTACTTAAAGTAGACATACTGTAAAGCATAATTATTGTTGAAAAGTTTATTTACAAGCTTTTACTTACATCTATTTAATTCATTTGTTCTTGTTTTATATAAATTTATTTATTTATTTGTTTGTTTGTTTTTTATTTTTGGCTGCATTGGGTCCTCGCTGCTGCGCACAGGCTTTCTCTAGTTGCGGCGGGGGGAGCTACTGTTCCTTGAAGTGCATGGGCTTCTCATTGTTGTGGCTTCTCTTATTGCAGAGCATGGGCTCTAGAGCACAGGCTCAGTAGTTGTGGTGCACAGACCCAGCTGCTCCGTGGCATGTGGGATCCTCCCGGGCCAGGGATCAAACCCGTGTCCCCACATTGGCAGGTGGATTCTTAACCACTGCGCCACCAGGGAAGCCCCAATTCATTTGTTCTTAACAATTATGTTTAGATTAGTCATGAAAATCTCACAAGACATTAAACAGCTAATTATCATCTTAAGTTATCTTTCTTGCTGACAAATTCTGTAATAGAGATAACATAAGCTTATTTAACTTTTAGTAAACTTAGGTAGAATAAAAGTATTATATTTAATGTTGATAACTCTAAAGACATGCCTGCTTTAATTAAATCAACAAACCTAAACTGGCTTTTATTTACTGACGATTATCCTAGATCACATGAACTTGGAAAAAATTTGGGTTAATTTCTATATTTCTGTGAGTAGCCTTGATTTATATAATGCTTGTTTGTCTTTAAGCCAATTAAATAAAACTCTTTGCAAACTAGTTTTGGTAATACCATCTGAAGATAGAAAAACATCACACATCTATAACATACATACATAGATATACATAAACATAGAGATAGACACAAAAAGAGATCTTATAGCTTTCATTTTAAGATTTTAGCCATGAGATGAGTATGATAATGCAAAGCTCACTAGTTTGTAAAAGAACAATTGGATTCAAATTGTGTTTCTGACACATGGAATAAGTTGAGGTTACTTGCTCAGAGGGCTAAAGCTTTTTACTTATAATTGTGAAAGAAACTTTTAAGATGTTTCATAGGCCTAGTTTGCAAAATAGCCTTTCCTTTTCTTTTCCCTTGATAAAAATTACCTTGGTTCCTCGAGAAGACCAGGTAGAATACTTAACATCTCAAAAGGCACAGAGAAAGAATGCAAGTTTCACCAAGAAGGACTTCGTTCCATAAGTCAAGATGTTTTACAATATCTGCAAGCCTTGTGAGATGAATAGGGGAGGTGTGAGGACTCACAAAAGGGTAGGTGGGCTTTGGATCGTTTCTAGAGCCACATTTCTGGTCTTGTAAAAATTTGATTTGTAAACAAATTCAGTTGTTTTAAATTTTTCAAAGATTAGGTTTGCAATCTGAATGATATGGAGGCTGACCCACCCATCCCACTACATTATCCTCAATTTGCTTTTTTATATCAGGAAGAGGATCTTTAAGATGGAAATCAAGAAATTTCTGTGTTCTAGATTTAGAGCTCTGTGTCTTTGGAATGGCTTGTGACCACTGTAATTCACCATTGTCTTTGGTAAGCTTGACCTGCTTGTTCAGCTTTCAAACAAAATTCTGTTCACCTAAGGCCTCACTCTGGGCACAGTCCAGCTTAAGTCAGACCTACCCTGTTTCTAATTCGGACCCAGTCCGTCACTGGAAACAGTCTGATTTCTACGTCAGATCCAGCCCAACTCCTGCCAGTTTGGGGACCCAGGTAGGAAAAGAAATGCTCAAAGTCTGAAAGCTCCCAACACATAAGCTGTGGATGGAGCATCCGAGGGACCTTATCTAGAGGCAGCGAGAAAGCTGTGACTCAAGGGGCTCTGCAGGTACCTTTGCTGTTGTTGCTTATTGCTCCTGAAGGCTGTCAAGGGTCTCCTTGGGTTCCCTCTTTTGTCACCAGACCTGTGAAAAGATAAACTGAGGCATATTAAAAATTTTTAAGTTTGAGCAAAAATCAGTCCAGTTGGAAACATCCAATCTAGCCAATAGGAAGGAGCTCTGAGGAGCAGTGCAAAATGACTTTAGAGCCAGAAAGGAGCAGGAAGTTACACTAGACAAAAAAGCAGGTTGTTTATGGCAAGGTCACTTTCCTTTAGTGGATGGCAGGGGTCTAGCAAGTAGATGACCTAACTAGTACTCATTGGCTGTCTCCTGATTGGCTGGTTTGAGATTCCATTTCTGGCAGAGCCAAAAACTTAATTAAGTCTCCATTTGACGCGGGGCTTAGCATAAGCAATCCCATTATTGGGCCGGTTGTCTTATTTTTTAACAATACAAAAGCACCATTTGCAAAATAAACTCATCTGGGGGCTTCTAAAGGGAATTTCATTCAATAAAAGGAGACATTAGTTATTTAAAGCCACATGGGCATTTTAAGGAGAAAGGTTAAAAGGTTTTTCAGAAGATAGAATTTCTGAATTTTTCCTTCTTTTTCTCCTTCTTTTCTCTTTCTCCTTATCCTTCTCATCATCCTCTTTTTACTTCTTTTTCTTCTCTGTCCCTTCCTCCTTCTCCTCCCCCTTTTCTCCTTCTTCAATCTAGCTCAGAGTGTGTGGCATTTATGGTAAGAAGTCTTCAGGGAGCAAGATGTGTAGGAGACAGGTAGCTTGGGAAGGTTGAAGGTTACTATAACAGTGCAGCAATTAACAGTTGGAAAAGTGTGTCGAGGTTGCTAAGACAAGGTAACCCAGAGTTATTGTGTATGAGGAGGCAAAAGGAATGGGATGTATAATATTTTTTATTATTCTGAGTGTGAGGTCGTGACCTCATCAGTATTTCTCCACAGTCCAGGATAATGATTGTGCTTATGAAATAGTAACTGAGAAGGGTGGGCAGAAACATTTGCTCTACATGATGTCAGGACTTGACCTGTCTGAATTCGGCCTTTGGACTTCAGCAGAGAAGAAAGGGTTGGGAGGCACTGGCAAGGGACAGCAAGGAAAATGCTATCTTCCAGTCTCCTCTTTCAGACGACCTTCCTTTCTTTTAACTAACCTACCTCAACCCTTGTGTACTCACTTCTCTGCTTGGATTTCTGTACTTTTGAAGGTGTCAATTCTACCTTTAAAGTCTCATCAATCAGAAGGTTTCCTTTTTCTTTCCGACTCTCTGTTTTACAAGGAACTTTTAACAAAGTCCAACAAAACCACAGTGCTTCTGAAAGCCAGCTCTGTTTAAATTGTACCCAGGTAATTATAATTTCTTTAACCGTGGCCATTCCTCTGGTAATATGTATTCACACTAAAAAAAGATATTTTCAAATTCTTTAGCAGCATATTAAAATGCAAATCGGTCTTCCTATTAAAGATTTCTGGAAGTTCTCTGACAACACATTTAAATGCAAATTGCCAAAGTGAAGATGCTAAAATTAAAATTGGGAAACATAATACACCTCCATGGAGGGGCTGATACTCTTAACAGCAGAAAGGAAAGCGGAGCTCCGGGCCCCCTGCATTGTAATCACACAGTTGGTCAGTGGCAGGTTTGGACAACTGCAGAGAATAACCGTCCCACCCCCCAGTCGCTCCTCCTCCATCTGCATGTAATTCTGCAAAATGGATCTGAGCAGAGTGGACTCAGTGCAATCTGATAACCAGTTCAGATTCTCTGTTTTCCTTCCTCTCATGTCATGTTGCCTGGACAGACAGGGGAAGGCAAAGCTTCTGACCCACTGGTATTATTTACTTAGTGACTCTGCCTTGCCCTATTTACGGCCCTTATGAGATTTCTCCCCTGTCTCCTGCTCTCTCTAGAACTGGATGGTTATAGAAGGCATATTCCCATGGCAACGATACAAGCCAATGCTTTCCCAATTCTGCTTTTGTGACACCACAGGGTCCTCCTAATTATCCCAAAGGGTATCATGGTATTCTCAAACAAAATTAGTTTTCATTCACTCTAAATTTAAAAATAAACGTGTCATTTTGTGCTTTGGGGCTATTAGGTGATAAAGGATGTACGCTGCGAGTCAGGTGGTTGGTGGGAGTGAAATTAAATAATGATCTGCTCAAAAGACTTGAAAATGTAATGTTGGAGATCATTTCGGGACTGTGTGGTTGAACAATGTAGCATGGACTCCTAATTCCTAAAATGCGGATCCTAGATTAAAATAGCCTGGGTCGTGAGCAAAGCCTTTCTTGCAAGGCTGAGCATTCTATCCTCTGACATTGTTTCGCTAGGTGATGTGTCTTTAGGATCTTTCTAAAGTGGCCTTGGGAGAATTTCCTGATGAACTAGCTCTCTTTGGTAGTGTTCATTGCATCCTTTGTTTGAAAGTAATTTTTAATTATGCAAAAAAATACGTGAATACATTTTTTCTTAAAAGCTCTTTTGTTTTAAACCCAGTACCAGCCTCTTCTCCAGAGAGTCAACTTTGTTATGAATTTGGTGTGTACTCTTCAAAATAATTCTAATATATATCTATAGATGACGTACAGAACTGTTTTGTGTGTCTTTTTGAAAAAGGAAATGACATTGTTCTACAATATTATTTCCGTCTCTCAATATTTCTTAGGGAATTATCAATTTGGATGTATGTATCTTTAATTCATTTATTTGCTTTTAGAATTATATGGTTATATCACAGATTATTTAGCCAATCTCTTAACGGTAGACATTTAGATTACTTATAATTTTCCACTATTGTAAATAATGCTACAGGGAATATTTTTGCATGTGGTTTATTTAGGATAGGTACTTAGAAATGGAATTACTATGATCCTCATTTTTCAAGGAATTTGCCCCTTTCTCTTAGCCCTCTGTATCTGGCAGAGACCTGGAAATGTTCCTTTTTGATTAATAGGTTCTGGTTTCCTGGAAGGAGAGGTCTTGTTTCCTATTGATATTCTGTTCCATAATCTGGGTAATTTAAAAATAGCAGTGTTGTAAGAAATTACATAATGATGACAGTCGTATCCTGTGTTTAATCCACAGTGCAAATGACAGGGTGTGAAGTCCACAGAGCAAATGACAGGGTGTGAAGCAGAGCTCTGAGTGATGGAGTTAATATCACTTATTCAGTGTTGCTGTATATCCATAGATTCTATATCCTTCCCTGAGGCTGAAAAACTCACTCTGTGTTTTTCCCCTAAGGGTTTTCTTTCTCTTTGGAAAGTTTGCTGTAGGGCAGAAATAATAATTTGCAATTGTATAGTTCTTTGTGTTATTTGGTGGGCTTCATAGTCTGGAATTATTGAAGTATCTTGTGAATTCAGGCAGTGAACATAGCTCAAAGTTGATGCTGCTCCTGCTGCTGCTGATTGTGATGATGAGGCTCCTTTGGGCTGAGTGGAAGCCTTACTGAGAAAAAAGAAACAAAACCTCGTAAACTGCAGAATGACTTCCCTTTGTAGAGTGCATACTAAGATTAATTAGAGAGTAGACAGGTATTTGCATTGTATAATTTCAATCACAGATGGCTAAACTTGGAAAAGAACTTAGACCAATACCCTCCTAGTCCATCTAAGGAACTTGCATCTCAAAGAGATGATGTAAGTATCTGCGATCACTTAGCAAGATAATGGCAGAGCCAGCGTGATAAACCAGATTTTTTAACATTTTACTTTTCAAAATTTACGTACAGTAAAATTTACTTTTTTTCCTTTTTGGTATATTGTTCTGTGAATTTTGACAAATTCACCAACACAATCAGGATGCAGAACGGTTCCATCACTCCAAAAAATTACGTGCTGCCCATTTGTAGTCCAGGCCTTCCTCCGTCACTAACCTCTAGCAACTTCTGACCTCTGAATTGGTCATGCTGTTTCCAGGGTATCATATAAATGGAAGCATACGGTATTTCATCTTTTAAGCCTGGCTACTTTCATTTACATAATATGTTTAGGATTCATTCGCGTTGTTGACTGCGTTAGAAGTCCGTTTCTTTTTATTTCTGAATATCGTTCCATTGTATGACTATACCCCTGTGTGTTTATCCATTCACCCCCTGAAGGACAAGTGGGTTGTTTCTAACTTTCAGTGATTAAAAATAATGCTGCTATAAATATTTGTTTACAAGTTTTGTGTGAACATAAGATGCTGTTTCTCTAGCATAAATAACTAGAAGTAGATGGTTAAACAACCAGAAGTAGGAATTGCTGGGTATATGTATGTACTTAACATTATAAGAAACTGCTGAACTATTTACCAGTGTAATTATACCATTTTACAATTCCACCAGAATAAGAGTTCCAGTTATCTACAACTTTGCCAGTACCTGTAATGGTTAGTGTTTAGATTTTAGCCATTTTAGTACATTTGTAGTGGTATCTCATTGTGGTTTTAATTTGCATTTACCTAATGGCTAAAGAGGTTGAGCATCGTTTCATGTGCTTATTTGCCATATATATATCTTCTTTGCGGAAATATCTGTTAAAATATTTAATCTAGTTTTTAATTGAGTTATTTGTTGCCTTTCTGTTGAGTTCTGAGGTTTACGTGTGCGTGTGTGTGAACACTATATATGTGTGTGTGTATATATATATATATATATGTATGTATGTATTCAGGATATTAGTACTTTGTTGGATATATGATTTGTGGCTATTTTTTCCCAGTATGTAGTTAGTCTTTTCATTTGTTTTTTTTTTTTGCAGAAGTTTTTTGCAAAAGTTTTTAATTTTGATAAAGTCAAATTTATCAATTTTTAATTTTATGGGTTGTGATTTGATGTATCTAAAAACTCTTTGCCTAACCCAAGGTTTCAAAGATCTTCTGTGTTGTCTTCTAAGTTTAATGGTTTCATATTTTCCATTTAAGTGTAGGATCCATTTTGAGTTAAATTTTACTTAACGTATGAGGTATAAGTAGAGATTACCATTATCTTTTTTTTTTTTTTTTTTTTTTTTTTTTTGCTTATGGATGTTCCATTGTCTGGCACCATTTGTTGAAAAGGCTATTCTTTCTCCATTGACTTGCTTTTGCACTGTTGTCAAAAACCAGTTCCTGTTGTCTGTATCTGAAGTCTCTCTTCTATTCCATTGATCTATTTAACTGTCCTTTCATTAATACCACACTGTCTTGTTTTGTAACTTTATAATAAGTGTCTGAAAAATTAAATGAGTCCTCCAGTTTTCTTCTTATTTTTCAAAATTGTTTTGGCCACTTTAGTTCCTTTGCATTTCATTAAAATTTAGAACCACTTTGTCAATATCTCTAACAGCAACAACAAAAATCCTGCTAGAATTTTTATTGCAGTTGTGTTATATTCATAGATCAATTTGGAGGAGATTTGAGGAAAATTAAACTCTTAAAATATTGAGGTTTCCAATCAACACGCATGGTATATCCCTCACTTATTTGCATTCTTCTTTACTTTTCTACATCTGTGTTTTTGAGTTTTCAGCAACAGATTTAGCACATAATATTTTGTTACATTTATCCCTAAGTATTTCATGTTTTGGAGTATTTTACAAAATTTTTGGTTTTCTTTTTCTTTCTTTTTTTTTTTGAATTATCTGACAAGCTTGCCCACCTATGTGCTTGCTTTTCCTTCCTTCCTTCCTTCCTCCCTCCCTCCCTCGCTCCCTCCCTCCCTTCCTTCCTTCCTTCTTTCCTTCCCTCCTTCTCTCCCTCTTTCCAAGCATGCCCAATGTATGTGCATAACAGAACCCTATAAGTATGATTATTTCAATGTCAATAGTGTTTAAATTCTAATAGTTTTCTTTTGAGCATTTATGAACATCATTGTTAAAACCTTTTGATCCATTTCTGCTACCCCTCACCCCCTGCCTCTAGCAGCCACCAATCCTCTGTATCTATAAGCTTTTTGAAAAACTAGAGTCCACATATAAGAGAGCTCATCTGGTGTTTGTCTTTCTCTATCTGACTTAGCATAATTCCCTCAAGGTCCATCCATGTTGTCACAAATGGCACTATCTTATTCTTTTTTTATGGCTGAGTAGTATTCCATTGCATATGCCTATGAGTATCTTCTTTATCTATTCATCCATCAGTGGGTACTTAGGTTGCTTCCATATCTTGGCTATTATAAATAATTCTGCAATGAACATGGGGGTGCATATATTTTTTCAATTTAGTGTTTTTGTTTTCTTGAGATAAATACCCAGAAGTGGAATTGCTGAATCATATGGTATTTCTGTTTTTAATTTTTTGAGGAACTTCCATACTTCTTTCCATAGTGGCTACACCAATTTACATTCCCACCAGCAGTGCACAAGGGTTCCCTTTTCTGTACATTCATGCCAGCATTTGTTATCTCTTGTCTTTTTGATAATAGACAACCTAACAGGTGTGAGATGATATCTCATTGTGGTTTTGATTTGCATTTCAGGGGACCCTGGTTTTGATGCTGCTTGGAGCTGTGTTTTATCACATAGTTTTAATGTGGGTGTAAGTTGCCATAGAATTAGAGCTGGAGGGGGTAAATGCAATTTACATTCCCACCAGCAGTGCACAAGGGTTCCTTTTTCTTCACATCCTTGCCATCATTTGTTATTTGTTGTCTTTTTGATAATAGCCATTTTGGCAGGTATGAGGCGGTATCTTACTGTGGTTTTGATTTTCATTTCCCTGATTATTACTGATGCATCTTTTCATGTACCTGTTGGCCATCTGTGTTTCTTCTTTGGAAAAATGTCTATTTGAAACTTTTGAAATATCTGTTCAAATTTTGATTTTCAGTTGTTCATTGCTTACTGTAAAGAAATGTGATTTATTTTAATGTATTGACCTTGAATCCTGCAAACATGTTGAACACACTTATTAGGTCCAGGAGCTTTCTGTAGATGCCCTGAAATTTTCTATACAGACAAGTGATGTTGCTTGTGAGTAGAGACAAACTTCACTTTTTTTTCAATCTGTATGTATTTCATTTCTTCTATTGTGCCTTATTTCAATGACTAGGGCTTTTATACAGTGTTGGATAGGAATGGTGAATGTGGATATCCTTACCTTGGTGCCCATTTTAGGGGGAAAGCATTAATTCTTTGATCATTAATTATGATGTTAGCTTCATGTTTTTATAGAGATCCTTAATCAGGTTAAGGAAGATCCCTTTTATTTCTAGTTTGCTGAGAGTTTTTACTGTGAATTAATATGGAATTCCACCAAAAAATTTTCTTTATCTATTGGCATGATCAATGTCATTTTCTTCCTTAGTCTGTTAATATGATGGATTACATTGATTTATTTTCTCATAATGAATCAGCCTTGCATTTCTGAGATAAACCCTACTTTGTCTTAGTCTGAGTTTCTTTTTATATATTGCTGGATTTGACTTCTGATATTTCGTTGAGGTCTATTATATCTGTGTTTATGAAGGATATTGGTCTGTAGTTTTCATTTCTTATATTGTCCTTGTCTGGCTTTGTTGTCAGAGTCCTGCTGGCATCATAAAATGAGTTGAGTAGTATTCCCTTCTTTTCTGTTTTTTGGAAGAAATTGTGAGGAATTGGTATTATTATTATTTTCTTACCTGCTTGGTAAAATTCACCAGAGAAACCATCTGGGCATGGAGTTTTCTTTGTTAGAAGTTGAAAATTATGAATTAAAGTTTTAATATAGATATAGAGCTATTCAAATTATTTCTTTCTTCTAGAGTGAGTTTGGTAGTGTGTCTTTCAATTGGTCCACATCATCTAAGTTGTTGAATTTATGGCCATAAAGTCATTCTTAGAATTCCCCTATAATTATTTTAATGTCTGTGGAATCTGTAGTGATATATTCTGATATTGATAGTTTGTGCCTTCCTGCTTTTTTCTTTGTCAATCTGGACAGAATTCTACCAATTTTGTTGATCTTTTCAAAGAAGCTGCTTTTGGTTTTATTGATTTTTTTTCTGTTTTCTATTTTTCCTTTCTCTATTTTAAATGTATTTTATTTATTTTTGGCTGCATTGGGTCTTCGTTGCTGCATGTGGGCTTTCTCTAGTTGCAGCGAGTGGGGGCTACCCTTTGTTGTGGTGCTCGGGCTTCTCGTTGCGGTGGCTTCTCTTGTTGCAGAGCATGGTCTCTAGGTGCGTAGGCTCAGTAGTTGTGGCACACGGGCTTAGATGCTCCGCGGCATGGGGGATCTTCCCGGACCAGGGCTCGAACCCATGTCCCCTGCATCGGCAGGCAGATTCCTAACCACTGTGCCACCAGGGAAGCCCCTCTTTTTCTATTTTATTTTCATTATTTACTTCATTCTACTTGCTTAAGTTCCACATGTTCTTTTTCTAGTGTCTTAGGCTAGAAACTTCAATTATCCATTTGAGATTGTTCTTCATTTCTAATAGAAACATTAAATGATATAAGTTGTCTTCTAGCACCATTTTAGATTCATCCCATAATTTTTAATATGATACACGTTTATTTTTATTCAATTCAGAATATTTTCTGGTAGGTTCCAGTCCTTTTCATTGATGGTTGTTCTACAGATAGTTGTGATTTTGGTGTGGTCATGAAAAGAGGTGAGCTCAGGGTCTTTCTACTCCACCATCTTGGCCACCTGCAAAGAGAATCCAATTCAGAATATTTTCTAACTTCCTTGAGACTTACTCTTTGATGCATAGATTATTTGGAAGTGTGTTTTTAACTTTCAAATATTTGGAGATTTTTCAGATATCTTTCTGTTATTGATTTTTGGTTTGATTTTGTTATGATCAGAGAATAATACCTTGCATTTTTTCAATTAAAAAAATTATTAAAGTTTGTTTTTATGACCCAGTATATTGTCTCTCTCATTGAGTATTCCATGTGGACTTGAAAAGAACATGTATAATGCTCTTGTTAAGTGGAGTGCTTTATGAATGTTAATTAGATCAAGTTGATTGATAGTGTGGTTCAGGACTTCTTTATCCTTCTTGATTTTCTTTCTATTTGATCTTTGATTACTGAGAGATGAGTGTTGAAGTCTCCAAGTATAATTATGGATTTGCCTACTTGTCCTTTTAGTTGCATTCATTTTTGCTTCACATATTTTGAATATGTTATTAGGGGCAGATACATTTAGGATTTTTATATTTTCTTCATGAATTAACCCTTTCTTAATCATTTTGTAATGTCCCTCGTTATCTCTGGTAATTTTTCTTATTCGGAACTCTGCTTATCTTATCTTTATGTAGCCAGTCCTGTGACTGACTTGGTGACAGAGGAAGGAGAGGGAAGGAAGAAAGACACTTGAGATCACAGAGACCCCATTTTCCAGTTCCTCTGGTCATAGAGAAATATATCCTTTCCAATTATCCAAAAATCTGCACAGGAGTATTATCTCATGACTGAGCCTTGCCTGGGACCAGCACAGGAGAGTAAAAAATATTAAATTAAACCAGTCTTCCCCCCACATATCCATCCCACATGGGGACGTCTTCCTGGTTTTCTGGCCATGAAGAGAAAAGAAGCAAATTTCTCTTGATGTGTCTCCTGATTGCATCTGCTGCACAGTCTTGGGATTCAGGACTTTGTGGAGTTCAAGCTCGGAGGTATGGGAGGGAAAAACACAGGAATGTCTGTACCATGTTGGTCACACTCCTAGTTCTATTATTTACTTTTAGTGTTATCAGATAGGGGCCTTATGCATGCTATCCAGTAATTTTATTGTAATAAGAGAAAGTATGGAATGAGCTTACTGCATTGTAGCTGGAACCATCACCTCATAAACCATATTTTACTCCACACTGAACAACTCAGAAGATTCCTCCCTGTACTTTCTCTGTCATTTTGGTCAAAAATACCTTCTTAATCAGTTCCATTATTATGCCTGAAGTTCTGTATTACATAGTACTTTTAACACATGTAACTGATACAAGTGCAACAGCCAACTATTTTCAGCCAATTATGCCTTAACTCTAATCAGTTCAATAGATAATCATTAGCATAGATCATAACTAAGAGAAAACAAAAACAAAAATGGAGAACTATATTTCCTTGATGGAAATGGAAAAGAGGCTGGCTTTATGAACACCGTGTCTTTGTAGGGCATGAAAATATATGTCCCTTAACAAATGAAGGATAAATAAGAGATTTGTTTACATGGGAGACAAATCAGTAGGTATTAGATTTTATCAGTAAGTACTCTTGGTTGTGATCACAGAAATCCAACACTGTTTGACTTAAACTAGGAAAGAAATGTATTTAAAACTCCAGGAGTAATATGGCTTCATAAATGGCTACGTTCACTTACTCAAATTAT
The DNA here is from genome assembly GCF_002837175.3 of Physeter macrocephalus. NCBI lineage: Eukaryota > Metazoa > Chordata > Mammalia > Artiodactyla > Physeteridae > Physeter > Physeter macrocephalus. The sequence continues at coordinate 139,592,499 of NC_041221.1, forward strand.
GTAGCCAGGGATCTGTCTTCCTCATTTTCATAGCTTGTATAGCTTTTTTTTTTTTTTCTGGGGCCGCTCCCTACGTGGCATGTGGAATCTTAATTCCCTAACCAGGCATTGAACCTGTACCCCCTGCAGTGGAAGCATGGAGTCTTAACCACTGGACCACCAGGGAAGTCCCAGTTTCTGTTGGCTTCATTCTCGGACAGATTCTTCCCATGATGTGGCTAGTAACTAGGTCACTAGTGACTTCAGACTTACAATTTTTCCTCAGAGTAACTCCATCAAATAGAGTATCTTTTTCAAAATCGTAATTGGAAGTTGGAGGTTCTCATCGATTGGCCTGGGTTGGGCTTTATTCCCATCTCTGAACCATCGACTGTTATTCTGGTTGTCCAGACCTAGGAAGTAGGCTTAGCCCTTGATAGAACAGGGACTACAAGTGAGGAAAGAGTAAGTCCCCCAGGAAATTTGAGGTTCTGTGAACATAAGAAGAAGGCATTGATTATAAAAAGGCAAAGCAAGAGCTATCCATTCTGTAGGCGATGTTAAAAGAAGGATGCAAAGCTATGAAAAGAAACATTTCCCACTTCACAGTGTGGCTTAGTAGCCTATTTTGTGTGAGAAAGAAAGCTCAAAGACTGGTTTTCTAAATCTCTAGCAGTAACAATTCCCTTGAATCCAGGGGAGTAAGTGAATTATGCTGAGTTTTTATTGTCCCTGATTTTAGCACTGACAGGTATAATAAATGCAATTCTCCAGTAATATTGAATGGCATATACAAAAGACAGGCCATGTTTCTTTTTTTTTTACTAATTGCTACCTGCTATATTTTGTTACTTCCTAAAAAAATAAGAAACAGATTTCAAGTTAAAAAAAGACTGCTTTTTAAGTTAAAAAGTATATCAGATATACTTTTTAATGTCAGCATCTTTATAGCTAAGGAAAAATATTGCTAAGAATTAAAAACAGAACATTGCTTGAAGAAAAGAATTTAGAAGAAGAAGAGGGTAGGTATTTCTAAAGTTATGAATGCTCCTCTCTCCTCTTCCATAGCTCTCACCATAAACTGGTTTGCTCAGCATTCAGGGTTGAGTGTCAGGGCCAGAATCCCTGAGGAATCATCTGAAATATGCCATCACAGAAGCACCTCACATAAACCACCACTGTTCAGCTGCCACCAGAGGCGTGGAGGTGATAGATACACTTGGAGACAAAATTGCTTCCCAAAACACTGAGTCTCTCCCCACCAGAGGGGAGTTTGTAGGATGGTGTGAAGAAGGTCTCCATAAGGAGTCATATGTAATTGCTACTGCAGCTGTATCACAAAAGAAAAATTTCCTGAGAACCAAGAAAGATCAGAGATTTAGGCAAGTCTCTCAGCCTATTGCAAATGGCAGGGTGACTGTTCAGCACTTGAGAAAAATCTGAGAGCGTAAAATTAATCCTCAACACCTTTGGGATAAGCAGAAAAAGAAAGATAAGGGAACAAATACTTTCACATTTTATTCAAAGTCTGACATGTAAAGTAGTTGGCATAGCCATCTTTAACTGGCTGAAAGCATCTGGCAGGGAGAAGCCTGTGTGAAGTGGGGCACTGGTACAAATATTGCTGTGGATTTCAGAGCACAGGGACCAGGGCCCTTGGTCGATGGATCAGTTATACTCCCTGTGGCTGGAAGTCTGTAGGTGCCTTCTCATGGCCATCACACCTTACCTCAACCCCGTTTTACAGTTGAGAAAAACTAACGCAACAGAAAGATTAAGTAATCTGCCCAAAGTTAACAACTCATAAGTGACAGAGCCAGGATTCCAATCTATGCAGCTTGATGTCAGATTCTATGCTTTCAATTGCTAGATCAACTCTTAGGTTATACTTTAATAATCTTTGATACTATTAGGACAAAAGCACCATATGAAGACCTAGAGCAGTACTTCTTACACTTTAGCCGGTATAAAATCACTCCAGGGACTTATTGAAGGTACAGATGAATAGCTCCTCACTATACAGATTCTGGCACAGGCAGCCTGGGGTGAGGCTTCAGGATTTACCCTTTTAAGGCTATCCCTAGTGATCCTTTGCAAATGATCCTTGAATCAGACTTTCATAAACATTGCTCTGGAGAAAGAATACTGGGCTTGGAGATAGAAAAGCGTGCTTTAAATTCTGATGGTGCCAATTTCTAGTTGTGAAAAGTTGGACAAGTTACTTAAATTTGTTAAACCCAGTTTACAAATTTGCAAATGGAGATAACAGCAAAAATTAACTAAATAGGGCTCACCAGGTTGCTGTGAGGTCCCGCTGGACCAGATGTGAAAACATGGTTTGATAGTCTGGACAGCATTGTGCACATGGTGGTTACAATGATGCCTGATTGGTTCTCAGATGGTCAGCGGACCCTGGTTATTTGTGGGTATGTCATGTGCTTCGGATTTGAACATGTTTGCTATCTGCCTTTGAATCCAGGTGAAGAAAAAAAGAATGTCTTTAAAGTAGTCAATAAATCAAATAATTAATTTCTCCTTTACTTCTCCAGTGAGTCACATCATGTCTTTAGAGAGCATCTGTGTTATGTGGGCAGCTTGAAAATGGAGTCTTCGAAAAGGCATTTCACTGATGCATTTTTTCCCCTTTATTCATGGTATCACTCCTGGTTACTTTAAAAAATTAACAGTGATAGTAAATCAGAGTGCAGTAGAAGATGAAGAAAATTTTCATTTATTGCTTGTCCCTTCCTCCAGTTTCCTATGGGAACTAGAATGTGCCCGAACCTCCATCTTGCTACATTTCACCCTAGGATATCTAATGTTGCTACATCCCATGAGAGCAAATCTCAGGGTTCAGCTCCAATGCCTATCTGCTAAGGATTTAAGAGGACTGAGTTTTAAGGCTGTGAGGTGCCTGTCATTAATATTTTTTTACCTGTCTGTGGAGATTACTTATCACTGGTCTCATGTCACCCTTCCCTTGTCTGCCTAGGAAACACTATCTAATAGGAGAGGGATACCTATTGTCCAAGACTGGACAATGCCACACACATTCCCTCTACTGATTCTATCTTGGTGCTTTTCTCCTCTGCATTATGTTCTTGAGCCAAAGATGTTAGGAAAGGAAAAATCCACTTAGCTACCTGGAGTGTCAGTCTCTTTGTCTGTCACTTGAGGGTAATATTACATGTTTCAATGAGGGTCAGATGAGGCAACCCCTTTATTAAGACCTAACTGGTTACCAGATTTTGGTGACACATTAAAATATCCTTAATACTGGGCACTATTTCCAATTGGCAAAAAATTGTAAATTGTACTTTTGTTTCTAGAAATGCATTTTATACCATAAAATTAAGAGAGCTATCAAAAATAAATGAAATGAAAAGAAAATCCAAATGGAAACTTTTAATGAACATTTATTAAGCATATAAAACCAAACAATTAAAACCTTTACCATAAATTTTCCTTTTGGGAACATTTTCTGCGTGAACTATATGGATGAAATATACTAAAATATATCCATTAAGATTATTATTTTTTGTACTGAAATTTTCCTCTTATAATCATAAGTATTCTTTACTTTATCCATCTTAAATGTGTTTATCATCAAGTCAGTGTGCCTGAATGCTGCTCAATTACTGGAATAGTAAATAGCCACGGAAAAGCAGTTTCCATACTAACTTCTTTTTCAAGGATCTCTTGCTCTTTTATATCAGTAAGATCTTTCCTTCGGAGCATCCATTAATGATATGCTTTATAGACAGATGTGAAATCTTCTCTTTTGGTTATGTACATTACCAAGACATTTGCTTCCAAAAAAGTTCTTTTTTTATTTTCTCTTGACGTCTGTTAAGAAGAGTAGTTTTCACCTTCAGTAATTTCAGCTTATGTCCCTAGAAGTCATCCTTGAAGTGTTCGAATTATTGCACGCAGTTTCCCTTGAACTGTGACCTCATGTCAAGCAATTGTCTATCTGTTCAGAGAGAACCACAATGATTTTTTTTTTTTTTTGCGGTACGCGGGCCTCTCACTGTTGTGGCCTCTCCCGTCGCGGAGCACAGGCTCCGGATGCGCAGGCCCAGCGGCCATGGCTCACGGGCCCAGCCGCTCTGCGGCATGTGGGATCTTCCCGGACCGGGGCACGAACCCATGTCCCCTGCATCGGCAGGCGGACTCTCAACCACTGTGCCACCAGGGAAGCCCCCACAATGATTTTAAAGGGCTTTTATTAATTTATTTAGAACCATGTTGGTTCAAAAGTATTTTTAATGTGGATTACAAAGATATAACAATATAGGACATTAAAATAATTCAGAACATCAAGAGCTAGGGTGGTCAATGAGATTTTTTAAAGAAGAAAGATGTTAAGTCTAATCTAGAACCAGAAAGTAACAGTATATACGTTAGCAAAGTGGAGGAAAAATGGTGCTCAGAGCTAAGGGAGTAGAATGAGCAAAGAAATGGAATTAAGTGTGGACTGCCTAGAAGAATCCTTTGATGGCTCCTGCGTTGACGTTCTAAAGTTTACAATACCTGGCTGAAACCAAGATCTCATCTTCATCTCCCATCATTCCTTTATTTTTAAACTTTTTTGCAGGTTAAAGGAATAAAATTTTAGTTTTCAGTTACAGTCTAGACTATTTCTAAATTTATAATCTAGATTATTAAGAGCCTTTAAGAATTTTTTATTTTATTTATTGTGATATAATTTACATACAACATTGTGTGAGTTTGGTTGGCTAACATGTTGGTTTGATGCATTTATGTATTGCACTATGATTACTACCGCTAGTGTCAGCTAACCCCTTTATCACGTCATATACTTGTCATTTCTTTTTCGTATTGAGAACAGTTAAGATCTAGCCTCTCAGCAACTTTGAGGTTTATAATACAGTATCGTTGACTGTAATCACTATGTTGTACCTTAGGTTTCCAGAACTGATTGATCTACTTGTTGTAAATCGTCGTTACTTTCAAGCACACTAAACACCTGCCATGCCAATATGACTCACCTCCATGCCTGCACATACTCTGACCTTTTGCTCAGATCATTTGTCCTCTGTGTTATCTTCCTTGGCTCTCCTATACTAAATCCTATACTAAATTTATGGCTTCTCTCTTGTACTTCCTTAGAAATCAGCACATACTACTAATTAGATACCCAGCATACAGTTCTGTGATTTGTTTAAAGACCTATTACACTCAGTAGGCTGTGTGACCTTTAAAGACAGGTTCTATGTATTTAATATCATGCCTTATATATGGTAAATAGTTGCTTGCTAATATTTTAATTGAAATGCATTGAGCATGACATGTTTGAAAAATAAGATACACTTTTTTAGAGAGGAAAGTTTTTTCCATTTGTAGGGGATCCAGTGAGATGTACTTAAAAATCATTAGACTAGGGACGATTAAAATGAGGTAAAGCTCAGAGGGTCTGGGAACTTGGTTGGGAAAAAAATTAATCTGTATTTTTACATCTTAAATTTAATACTTAATTATGAATGACTGTCACCAAGCAGTATAATATTAGCAGCATCTCTGACTTTGGCATTGGTAGATATTATAAATATTTCTGTCTCATAGCAGTTATTTCAGATTCTTAAAATTGTTTAAGATCACTTCTTCAAACTTAGGGAAATTATTAGGCTGCTGCTAAATCTAGCTATTTGACCCATCAGTGAAGGAGCTCATATGTTTCCATATAGATTTAAAGGAATATCGTTAACTATTTTTAATATAATTGGTTTCCTTTATAATCTTATGTATTTTATTTTATGAATTTAAAAACCTTATTATGAGAAAGAGTTTGTGGGCTCTTCATCAGATTGCTGACAGGATATTTGACACAGCAGTGGTTAGGACCACTTGCATTGTAAGCTCAGTGAGGACCGGGTTTACGAGGGATGTTGGCAGCATCTTGCAAGCCCAATTCAGGGCAGTGGTATTTTGGGATATGGTAAGGTTGTCCTTGCTGTGGTAATGAATTAGAATTGGAAGCCTGGATAATCCAGAATACTACTGAGCAGAGCTTGGTTTGATGAAATAATTCTTTGAGAAAATTGGGTCTGGTTGTTCTACATAGGATGTGTTAGAGAGTCAAACTCATTTAGAAATCTGTTATAGCCCAGCTATGAGATGGGGAGGCCTCGTCAAAGGTGGCTGGCCATTAGGATTTAAGATGAAGACTTGGCCTGGACCTCGCAAGGGTGAAATAGAAGAAATACATAGAGATGAGCCCTGGAAGTGCTGTTTTGGGTGGAAAAGAGCAAGAGTTCGATTTTGATGATACTGTGCTTGAGCTAACATAAAAATCTTGTTAAGATTTAGATGCTGGTTTGGCGTTTCAGTGTGAAGCTAGGGATTTGAAAGCTACCATTACAGAGGGAAGAGGTGAAATAAAATGAACAAAGTAGTTCATGAATGGAAAGAGCAGAACGAGAAAAGAGGCTGAGAGTTAGGCAGGAAGATTCAGATTCAGTAGAAAGTTCTTGGCTTTCCACTCCTCAGGAATAACCAGTGATCTCTGCCCAACGTTTACCCTCTGTGGAGTCAGGATTCAAAGGGCAAGCTGGACTCCTGGGTGGCACATATTTTAGAAGAGACTATGCTGCCCAGGAAGGGCCAGTGTTCAGCAGTGACCAAGGGCCCAGGTTGGCCTCAGATTGTGAAGCTCAAGTCATAAAATTACTTTGCCTGTTTGTACAGAGGCTTGGTGACATTGAAGGCCAAGTTCCATGCACAGTGTTACTGAACTCATTAGGAGCCTGGCTATTTCTCTTTACTGACCTCACTTCCTACAGCTCTCACAGCATCCAAATCCGACTCTTGTTTCTGCTAAGGCTACTCTCTGATCACTTGAGTTCCTTTTTTTCTTTCATTTCATGGCCTTTTCTCCAAGGTTTTCCTCTCTCTATTAGATAGTCTGTGGCTTTTTTCCAGAGTGTCTAATTTTATAGTCTTATACTAATTCTTTCAAGCTTTTAAAAATTGTTACCATGATATAGTAACCCCCAAATCTCCACAATTAGCTGCTCCCCTAATTTGTTCCCGTTGTGCACATTTAAGGAGCCATACTGATGTCTGCTCTTTAACATTTCTCCAATGGTTCATGTTTATTGTTTCCATAATTTTTTATTGTGGCTTTTCTAGAAATTTAAATCTTTGTTTATAAAGGTCTGCTCTTATAAAAATGCACTGATGCTTTATTCTTGTCATGTCTGTGTCTGACCCCAACCATTGCTGAAATTTTATTTTGAAGTATCTTAAAATTTTGACTGAAACTTGATCCATCTATAAAGACTTTCAGAAGCATTCATATGCAGCAAGAAAGATGGTAGCCTACTTAGTAGACTGCATCTGGAATACTGATTACCTTTAGGTCAATGCCAATTTCGATGATGAACTTACCACAAAAGCATAGTTTAATAAAACAAAATATCTATTTCATTAGTCAGTTTTTATGTAATTAAATGAGAAGCCAATTACATTTTGCATATAATGTTCAATGTTTCTTAGAAGGTTGTCTAGTAATTTAACTAGAATATAAACCCTGTATCCTCTTAAATTAAAACTGCTGTGTTTTTTGAATGAATACCAATATGTCATACCTTATTTTTCTTTTGCTGACACTAAAATGCAAGTAATGACAGAATAACCTGGAACAGATTATCATGAATTTTTTTTTTTTTTTTGTGGTACGCGGGCCTCTCACTGTTGTGGCCTCTCCCGTTGCGGAGCACAGGCTCCGGACGCGCAGGCTCAGCGGCCATGGCTCACGGGCCCAGCCGCTCCGCGGCACGTGGGATCTTCCCGGACCGGGGCACGAACCCGCGTCCCCTGCGTCGGCAGGCAGACTCTCAACCACTGCGCCACCAGGGAAGCCCTATCATGAATTTTTAAATAGCTATTGACTTATTTTCAATTGATAACTATCGAAGATAGGCTGATAACTCTGTAATTCAGTGCAACTTGCTTTTTTAAAATTAAGACTTTATTATCTTAGAGCAGTTTAAGGTCCATAGCAAAACTGAGCTGAAGTACAGAGACTTCCCATATATCCCCTGCCCTCACACATGTATAACTTTCCTATTATCAACATCCCCCACTGGAGTGTTACATTTGTTACAACTGATGAATCTACATCATGATCACCCAAAGTCCATACTTTATATCAGGGTTCAGTCTTTGGTGTTTTACATTCTGTGGACTGGACAAATATATAATGAGATGTGTCCATTATTATGGTATCATACAGAGCATTTTCAGTGCCCTAAAATCCTCTGTGTTACACCTATTCATCCCTCCCCATAACCTCTGACAACTAGTGATCTTTTTACTCTCTCCATAATTTTGCCTTTCTAGAATGTTGTATAGTTGGGATCCTGCAGTATGTAGCCTTTTCAGATTGACTTCTTACACTTAGAAATATGTATTTAATTTTCTTCCATGTTTTTTCGTGGTTTGATAGGTCATTACTTTTTAGTGCTGAATAGTATTCCATTGTCTGAATGTACCACAGTTTATTTATCTTTTCACCTACTGAAGGACATCTTGGTTGTTTCTAAGTTTTGGCAGTTATGAATAAAGCTTCTCTGAACATCTGTGTACAAGTTTTTGTGTGGACGTAAGTTTTCAACTTCTTTGGATAAATACGAAGGAGCATAATTGCTGGCTCATATGGTAAGAATATGTTTAGTTTTGTAAGAAACCACTAAACTATCTTCCAAAGTGGCTACCATTTTGCATTCCCACCAGCCATGAATGAGGGTTCCTGTCGGTCCATGTCCTTGTCAGCGTGTGGTATTGTCAGTGTTCTGGATTTTACCCATTCTAATAGGTGTGTAGTGGTGTCTCATTGTGGTTTTAATTTGCATATCCCTGGTAACATATGACTTGGAGCATCTTTTCATATCCTTACTTGCCATCTGTATATCTTCTTTTGTGAAGTGTCTGTTAAGGTCTTTGGACGATTTTTTTAATTGAATTGTTTGTTTTCTTATTGTTGAGTTTTACAAGTTCTTTGTATATTTTGGATAACAGTTCTTCATCAGATGTGTCTCTTACAGATATTTTCTGCCAGTCCATGGCTTGTCTTCTCATTTTGTAACATTGTCTTTTGCAGAGTTGAAATTTTTAATTTTAATGAAGTTCAGTTTATCAGTTATTTGATAATTGGATGCAGCTTGCTTTTTAACTAAATGTCTAAGGTGTATCTTTTCTAAGATGCATAGAGATGTTTAATGACACTCACAATCCCAGATACTTAATTCTCTGGGTATGTGTGGGCATGTTTGCACATGAACTTTATTTTTTCTTATGGGGGAGATTTTTCTTTACTTGCTATGTTATCGGATTATCTGACTCAAATTTTGCACATCTATTTACAATTCATAGAATTTCTCATAAATATGCTTGTTCCTCACCAGAGTCTTAAGGCCATTAGTTGTGGAGGAATCCTTTTATAAATACTTTCACTTCAGGTTAGGGACTTGGAGAGAACAAAGGAAACCTTTCCTAATTTGTCCTATGTAGTGTCTTCAACCCTGTGTTCTTTTTGGATTGAACAGGTGAATTTAGGTGGCAAAATAGCACAGTTAGAGTGTGGGCTTTGGAGTTGGCAGAACTGGGTTCTAATCTGCTTCATTATTTACAGTGTACATATGCTAACTTAACGTCTCCACACCTCAGTTTCTTTATCTGTACTGTTCAGTCCCTCATTCAACTATCATTTGTTGAGCATTTACTATATGGGAGGCACTATGTAAACTCCTCGGGATAGGCATGGTGTTTGACTTGATGGAGCTTACATGTAAGTGGAGCATAATGGAGAATGGCACCTATCATATAAATTTATGCAAATGAACTGATATTATCCAAGGAAGTGAAAAACAAAGTGACAGACATATAGTGAGGGTTCAATAAATGATAGATTTTAAAATATTATTATTGTTATTATTGTTAGTTTATAGTCTCCTGACCAGCCCCTGTTGTCTTGTTCCAGCACCTAGCATACTTCTTAGCACATATCAGGCGCTTGTCTTAGGTAGAGTTCTTTAGAAGCAAACTCCAAGATGATAATTTGTGCTCAAATAATTAATTAGGGAAGTTCTCCCAGGAGAAACTGATAAAGGATTGGAGAAAACAGAACAAGAAGGTAGGAGAAGCCAAGGAAGGGTAGGATCAGGCAAACTCCAATAGAGGTGACCTGATGCTTCAGGCCACTCTGGAGAGCAAATCATCCCTCAGAGCATTCCCAATCTGAGATAGAGGTGTCAATCATTGTACCTGCCAATCATTGACTAAGTGAATCATGGGGCACTATGGTGGGCAGAATAATGGTCCCCAAAGATTTTCATGCCCTAATTCCTGGAACCTGTGAATATATTACCTTCCACGGCAAAGGGAATTCTGCAGATGTGATTAGGGCTATGGACTTTCAGATAGGAAGATTGATTATCCTGGGTTATCCAGAGAGGCCCAGTCTGGTCACAGGAATCCTTAAAAATCCTTTCCCAACTAAGATCAGAGAGAGATGTATGACAGAAGAAGGGACAGAGAAAAGTGATATTATTGACTTTGAAAATGGAGAAAGAGGGGCTATGAGTCAATTAATGTGGGAGGCTTCAAGAAGCTGGAAAAGGCAAGGAAATGGATTCCCCCCAAAAGGAAACACAACCTGGCAACACCCAGTGAGAACTGTGTCCTGGCTACAAAACTGTAAGGTAATAAATTTGCATTGTTTTACACCACTAAGTTTGTGGTAATTTGTTATAGCAGCCATTGGAAACTAATACGGCTACAAAAACTCATAGACACTTCAGTCCCTCTGCTCTTATGTGCAGGGCAGCTCCAGTTGTCTATGGGAAATTCTCCAAAGAACCTTTGCAGCTAAGGAATTGGAGGCAAAATACACCAAAGTAGAATGAACTTAGAAATGGCAAAAGGGACCCCAGGAGATCTGGAGAGCCACCAAAAGTGTTTGGTACAGTGCTTGATGAGTGTGTGTTACCTGAATGGATGAATGAATAAATAATTGAACAAACAAATTTATGTAAACTACTAGAGCAGAGAGATTGTGTAAGAAATGGCTTCTCGTCACAGGTAGACATGTTGGCAGTTCCCATTCAAAGAGAGTATTTGGCAATGAAAACATTCTTCTACAAGTAATGCCTTCCCCTTGTTTTTAAGTTCTCCAAGGGACCAGTGGATTAGAAAAGTAAAAGTGTTCTATAGACATAATAAAAACAAGCAAACTTTAAAGCTATGTCTTTGCTGTAGAAATCCTTCAGAAAATTCAACAATTCTTTGGAGAATTTCATTGCATGCTAAGTGCCTGACTTGTAAACTGCTGTAACTAACCAGCTGGAGAATTCATCATCCTCTGGAGCATTTGGCTTTCTTGGCAGAAAAACAAAACAAATCTACCTAGAAATGGAAAAGGAACGGCCTTTGGAAGCAAATGTTTTGAAAAGTCAAGATCAAGAAAAATAAGCTAATGGAATATTTTCCACTTTTCTACGGTTGTCCTCCCTCCCTACTCTCTTTCCCACCTTTTGTGCCAGGGCAAGAACTCTAAATGAATTGTCTTCCTTATAGTTAAATTAGAATAAAATCTATGTACGTGAATGATCGATTCTGCATCCATGTATTCAAGAGTCAGAGAGAAAGACAGATGATTGGGGACATGATTTCTGTAATTTTACATCGTTTCAGATCATCTGAACTCAAGAGATGCTTTAAATCTGATAAGATTAAAGATGAGATTGTGGGAATTTGCCTGGGAGATGCTGGTGGAAGTGTCAGATCAGTGTTTCCTTTCATTCTAGCTCCGCCTCGTATCTCTTTTAAGTGACATTCTCTTCTTTTTCTCCTCCACTAACACATTTTAGTAATACTTGTATTGATGCATGAGGTGTAGAACTATACCACCACAAGTGTACACCTTTTAGATTTAAATGCTACATTAGTAAGAATGCTTCTAGCTGCAAGAAAGAGAAAAATGCAACCAAAAGAGGCTTAAACAATAAGGGGTTTATTACCTCTGCGAGGAAGTTGAGAGACCTGGGAAGTTCAGGACTGGTTTAGTGGTGCAATTGAAGACCCAGGTGCTTTCCGTATTTCAACTGATCACATCAGAGATGACTCTGGTCATGGTCCCAAGTTGACTGCAGAGATTCAGATATATCCAGTTATACCACGTATTTTTTTTTAACATCTTTATTGGAGTATAATTGCCTTACAATGGAGTGTTAGTTTCTGCTTTATAACAAAGTGAATCAGCTATACATATACATACATCCCCATATCCCCTCCCTCTTGCGTCTCCCTCCCACCCTCCCTATCCCACCCTCCCTATTCCACCCCTCTAGGTGGTCACAAAGCCCCGAGCTGATCTCCCTGTGCTGTGTGACTGCTTCCCGCTAGCTGTCTGTTTTACATTTGGTAGTGTATATATGTCCATGCCACTCTCTCATTTCATCCCAGCTTACCCTTCCCCCGCCCTGTGTCCTCAAGTCCATTCTCTACATCTGCGTCTTTATTCCTGTCCTGCCCCTAGGTTCTTCAGAACCCTTTTTTTTTTTTGGATTCCACATACGTGTGTTAGCATAGGTATACCATGTATGTTGAAGAAGAATTTTATGTTAGTGTGTCTCCTTTAATATGGAGTAAAACCTTTTCAAGATCTCCCCATTCCACCCTAGCTTACTTTTCTTTGGATCACATTGGCCAGGTTTAGATCACTTACCGTGTCTAGAAGCAAAGAAGGCTTGGGAATTGTGTGTCTGTAAAAGCTATGTTCAGCCTCTAGAGTGGGAGGCCAGCTCTGCCAGTAAGGAGGAAAGTGAAGGGATGGTGATGACTATTGGACATACAACCCTGGGTATAGGTACCCAGTTGTTGTGATGGTGAAATGAGATCATGTTGATAAGTGCTTAGTACGGTGCCTACAAGTTCATCCAGTCTCAAGATGCCTTCTGGGACATAATTCCTTGAAAGTTTGTTTGCTACTGTGTTAGCATTTTTAATGCCCAGCTGCAATACCAGTCTAATATCCAAACAAGCATAAAAATTTTATTTGATGAGTCTCTCAAAGCAGACACAGGGCAGTTGTTTTGTATGACACTGAAAAATATCTAAAAATTCTTCTTCCCGGGCTTCCCTGGTGGCGCAGTGGTTGAGAATCCGCCTGCCGATGCAGGGGATGCGGGTTCGTGCCCCGGTCTGGGAAGATCCCACATGCCGCGGAGCGGCTGGGCCCGTGAGCCATGGCCGCTGAGCCTGTGCGTCCGGAGTCTGTGCCCCGCAAAGGGAGAGGCCACAACAGTGAGAGGCCCGCGTACTACAAAAAAAAAAAAAAAAAAAAAAAATTCTTCTTCCCTTTTCTAATATTCTCTCATTGTCACGAATGCTCCCCATTGTACTTCCGTCTCTTCCCAACTCTGGCCTTTCTCTTAAGTCCTTTTTCCTGACCTTCCTCTTTATTATGTAGATCAGTTTAGTCTCTCCAGTGTTCTTTTAGTTTTCCTTTTTACCCAATATTCTGATCAGCACAATGAAGTCTCAGGAATGGAGAGGGTTAAGGCAGAATTCTCTTAAGAAGCAAGGCATAAAAGAGAATGTTATGCATACATAAAATGGAGTAATGCATTTTTCTTTCCCTTGTCACTGAGCTATTTGGTGTTGCCTAGAGATCCTAGGCAATGGATCACTAATACTTTGGCAGAAACCTTCAACCTTTTTTAGTCCCTTCCCCAAAGAGGGCCAAGAATGGAAGCAAGACCACTTTGCCATTCATCAGGAGGATCTACCCCTGCTTTGCTGGCACCCTTGTTCTGTTAGAATAACACATTATGATCCACATGAAAATAGTTTGGCAAAACTTCAGATAAGGAAGAGGTCCCACTGATCTTAAATGTACTGTCTGTTTTCTGTCTTTCTCACCCTGGTTTTAGTTTCCTCTGCCCATGGGTGATGGGTGATCATGCAGACCAAATTCATCTTTGCTTTCAAAATTATATGCTGTATTTTAATGTTGCACGTATAAATGGGTACTCCATTTGGTTTTCATTTTTCTTTTGCCACTTGCCTAACTACCAGCTGCCCTTTAGGTTTGAAAGGAGAATTAGTTACATCCACCATTAGTTTTATCACTTTATTTTTTGTGTTTTGTCTGAAAGAAAGTGCTCAGACAGACACAATTGCAGAAACAAGTCAGCTAGTGCCCTGTACTTTGGGGACAATATTGCTGATTATGCCTTTGAGGGCTATTCCTAGCAATGAAACTAGAGGCTGGGTAGAAAATCCAGGTCCATTTATGTCAGGTACATTATATTACCTTTTTTAAAAAGTGGGAAGACTTCTTCACTCAGATCTTTTACCGCTTTAGGACAGTTAGACCTTAAACAGAGAGAAGTTTACCTGAGTAAGTCTCCTTGGGACCTCTCCTGGCTTCCTTTGAAAGCCAAGCTCTGTCCTTTGAAGCTAGATCTCGGTTCATTGGAAAGCAGTGGGCATGTGAGGGTAAGGCGAGTGGCTTTTATTTGTTTCCTATATAACAGGTAGAAGGAGAATACCATTTCTGCCTATGGTTTAGCAAGAAGATTACTTGGAGGAGAGGTCTGGGCCCATTTCTCTTGATAGCATTTATGAGACTAAGGACTTCAGAGTACAGGAAACAGAAGGTACAGGAGGTGTGGGGAAGGAGTACCAGGCAAACAGAGGAGAGTTTTCATATTTTTATTCATCCAAGACCGTGCCTGCTTGAAAGTACTTTTTTTACGGGAGGGATTGGGGCAGTTCTCTCTACATATTGGAATGAAAAAGGTTCATTTTGTTTTATATTGAGTTCAGGGAAAGGTGATAAAAATAATAGCAAAAATTTGGTATGCTAAGCATTTCACATAAATTATATCGCGCAATTCTTATATAAGCCTCTGACGTTGATGTTTTTATTACACTATTATTCTCATTTAATTGATTAGGTAAGAGGATTAGAAGGGCTAGTCACTTGTGTAAAGTCACATAGCTGGTCCTAACAACTACATTATATGGCCTCCCTAACATGCTGTTAGGATATATCAATATCTTCACGGAGAGGTATGTTGTAATAAAATATGAATGTCCTCATTCCAACAAATTCATTTTCTAAGACCAAAGCATTCACATGTCAGTTGTGGGTTATCTGATTCACTAGAATCCTCTGCTGAAAAATAAAAGTGCCCCATTTGTTTGTCAACCTTACAAATATTGAGAAGTGGTAAACTTTTATTTTTCACAGCCATGTCCCTTGGCCTACTATTTTGGATCATGTGCATATGCTGGGATTAGAATAATAAAAAGAAAGAGACAGAGGTTTTGGGGAAAAGAAATTACATGGAAAGGAAAGGTATTTACAGCTAAGCGTAATACAAAAATTAAAATTTGATTTTTAACAATAACAAAAAATACAAAAATACAGGTATTTATGTGTCTCACAGAAAAATAAGAAACCTATAATGCTGGTATTGTCAGCACAAAATTAAGTTTCATTGTACGTGGATAAATAAAGGGATTGCAGCCCAGAAAAACTGGTCGGTAATCATTCATGGCTGGCTATCCTAGAAATCAACGTGGATTCTTTCATGATCAATATAACTGCAGTGTTCTAAACCAGTCAAGCCTACTGGCTGTGGTCAACTATAATGAAACCACTCGGCCACACTCAGATATGACCTGAGCATGTGCTTGTATTAGTGCCAGACAGTTTTTTCAGCCCCTCAAATGGAAGAGCATTGAATCAAAGAAGATATGGACTGACTTGGAAAGTGTAGGGAAGTAAGCCTCTTGGGCTCCTGATATTCCCAGTTACTCCTTCACCAAATAGATCTGGATATTTTATGTCTGGCATCACAGAATATCTCTGCTTCACTGTCACCCTTCCAATCCTTACTCTGTATCTCTTTTCTCAAATCATCGCATCCTATCCTGAATGCTGCTGCTGATTTTGAATACCCACCTTTTACAGCTTGTACTGTTAAATAGGGCACAAATATCTTTGTAATATTTCACTCAGATAATGTGGCAGGAAGCATGTTGTAATCCACAAGGTATTTTGCAATGTAGTGTATTATATATATGTAATATGTAAGTAATAATTGACTTTCTGTATTCAATCCTGCAGTAGATACTTACTGATCTTTTAACCCATGGCAGACATCATGGTTATTATAGGGGATATGAGATGAAGGAGATAGATCCCACTAGTGAGGACCCAACAGTGGTGAATAGTACAGCCATCTAAGCTCGTAATTAATACGCCATGTGGCTGAGTGAAACAGGAGAATTCTCCCAAAGGATTTCATACTATTAGATACTGCATCTTAAATACTAAGCATAAGTTTGCTAGGAAACAGAAGAAAGATAGGTCAAGTGGAATACCCAGCAGCCACAGAGTAAGGACAAATCATAGTCAGAAAATGGTGGGGAATTTGACCAGAGTATATGGAAAGGAGGATGAGGCAGGATGAGCAAGGAAGATAGAATCACTTAGATGGTGAAGGACCTTGAAAGTGATGTAGAGGAGGTGGATTTTTTTCTGAAGGAAGCATTTTAGGTAGAGAAATAATTCCATCAAAGCCCCATGGAGGGCTTCCCTGGTGGCGCAGTGGTTGAGAGTCCGCCTGCCGATGCAGGGGACACGGGTTCGTGCCCAGGTCCGGGAGGATCCCACATGCTGCGGAGCGGCTGGGCCCGTGGGCCATGGCCGCTGAGCCTGCGCGTCCGGAGCCTGTGCTCTGCAACGGAAGAGGCCACAACAGTGAGAGGGCCGCCTACCCCCCAAAAAAAAAAAAAAAAAAAAAAAAAAAAGCCCCACGGAGATTGAACTTAAAGGGAGTAAGGCCAGAGGTAAGATCAGTTGTGGGCTGTTTAAGTAGGTAAGAAAAGAGATGATGAATTCTTAAGCTAGACAAGAGTATATGTCTTGACTCCTCAGCAAAACTCTAAGTTCCTTGGAGAGATATTAAGCATAAGTTATGTTTTGCTTGTCTTTCTTTGTTTCTAGAATAATTCTGTGTACATAATAGATGCTTGGAAAATGCTCACCGTATTAATAGATTAGGAATCCATCTTTACTTAGAAAAATGTACTTGCACAGTGTAGGCCTGACCCAGTGATGAGGGTGTTTTTAGTAAAGCTCTCTCATTATTAACAACATGGAAATTACCACTTTATAAATTACTCCATGAATGAAAATTATCTTGAAGTGTCCCTTGATAGCCAAATGTCCGGAAGTTTGCCCATCAAAAACTGTCTTTTTTGGATCTTCAACATAGTAGCTTTTGAAGATTTAGATATTTTTAGGATTCATGGAGATGAAAACATAAATCTCAAAATCATTATTTTATTTCATCTTTCATTTAATTTATTTTATTATTGTTGTCTCTAATAATAATCACAGGTTTCATTATTGAATACTTTGTGGTTGTCACTCCTCCAAGTACTCTGAGGACATTTTCTCATTTAATTTTTACACATTCACTATGAGGTAGGTTTTATTACTATCCCATATTAAAAATGAGGAAATTGGGACACATATAGTTTAAATAACTTGTCCAAGAGCAAGTAGCTAAAGACAGAAGAGCTTCCAACCCAGGTTTCCTGACCCGAAAGCACACTCATCACTATAAAAAATGAAGAGATAAGCAGATTTAGGGTAGCACGGAGGTCAAGTGCTGGGACCCTAATAGTATCATTGCAGTGACATGATTTTGAGAGACTCTGGGCAGGCTTCAGGGGAAAAAAAAAAAGTTAAAAAGGGAAAAAAGGAATAAAAGAAAGACAGAGAAATGAGTTCAAAACAAGAATGTATGCTGTCACAGTGAGTGCATAATAAATATTTTTGAATGAAATGAAAGATGAAAGACAGAAACAAAGGAGGATTTCATGGCAGGGAGTAAACGATGGCCCTCAACCATGGCTTTGGGTTCCGTCCTTGGTAGAGAAGAACTGTGCACTTAAGAGTATAAACGTTTTGGTGGATTGCAGCTTCACTTGCTCCCAGGCTATTTCTGGACCTGTTAACAAATTCATAAATCTTCACCCACTATTTTTTCTTTCTGGTTAGGATCAGCCCAAATGATTCTAGCTTTCAGAATACTTATTATCATACTTCAAATACAGTATCAAGGAAAGAATAACTTAATTGTAAAACCTGTTTTTCTGATTTGGGGTCTGAGATTCTCATATTCAGGGAAAGCAGTTGCTCTGGTGCATAGAACATGTCCTCAAATAACATGAGAGATTATGCCACAGTTGTATATGAAGGTCAGAATGTTTTTCATAATTTGATACAGACAGAATGATTAAGAAGCCCACTCACCTCTTCTTCATTGTTCTTCTCTTTTAATTTGGATCCCTTTGGGTTGGTTATAACCAGTGGAAAAGAAGTGCAGTCTATAGAAGGAGAAGCGGGATGTTGTGGAATATGAAATTCATTTCTGTATATGCAGAGGGGAAACCTAATTACCTCTATCAATCATTCATCTGGTCGTTCCTCTCCGCTGTTTTATTTAGTGTTGTTATATACTTGGCATAGTTAGAGCATGAGTGCCTCCTTTTACAGGGCATCATGTAGTTGCTGGTCATTAGCAAACTTGACAGACATGTCAAAAAGAACAGACCTAAGAAGAAAAGCAAACTTTCTTTCCACAGAAGGGTAGCTGGCTTTCTCTAGTTTACCCTTTTTTTTTTTTTCTTCTGCAAATGTCGTTGGAATTATATTTCAGGTGCAAGCCCTCCAAGCTTCAACTGACTGTTAGTTACCTAGTCTTGGAAGTGATTCTTCCTGTAGAGTAGTAGCAAAGCAGTGCTCTATAGGCCCCTGAGATGTCTGTTAAATCCCTTACGATATGTTAAAAACCCAGTTAGCATGTTAAGATTCTCTAGGGCCTCCAGATGGGGAGGGATGATTCAGAGATGGAAATAGAAGTCTGGGCCTTTGTGTGGCAAGGGTAATGGGAATGGTCCAAGGTTCAGCCTCTTGTCAAAAATAAGTTGCAAACGTGATCGAGCTTTTTATGCTCATTATTTCAGAGTGATCTGCAGCTGTTTGGTTGGCATCAACAGTACCAGTTGAAATACCTAAAACTCTTCATCACTTAATTTTTTTCCCTGGCCATTATAATGAGCCAAAAAAACAAACATGCTGATGGAAGGACTAGGCTGAGTGATAAAAATGAAGCTCCAGGTTGAGGTTCAGGCTTTCCACTAAATAGCTCTGTGACAATGGGAAGTACTTTCTCCACTCCACGTTCTTTCCATACGAGTTGGTTGGTTTTGGGAGTTTAAATTCAAATACCATTAGTGGCCTGGGCAAAGAACATAATACAAAAGGTAGAGATAAGGTCTGTGGCAATTGGAGAGAGCATGTCCACCTGGCCTAAAGGCATTGCAGCCTTAACACACTTAAAAATATCCTCTCACAGAAAATTCATCTATGGTAAATATTTGGCCAATAGTTATCAGTTTACCACTCCTAGGCTATATAATCTAACCCCTCTCTCTCTTTTTTTTTTTTTTTTTGGTCTAAATTTTCTGTTTCCACAAAAGAAAAATAAAAGAGCAAATGAAAGACCTAAATGAAATGCCTTCTAGTAAAAACTTTTTTAAAGGAACAAAGCAAATTATGTGAGGATAAAAACTGACTTAGTTTAGATAGAAAAAAAAAAAAGGCCAGGGTGTCAGTTAGATAGAAGTTGAATGTGAATAGCTAGTGTATTATTGTTGTGGGGGAAGGAAAAGGGCTGCATAATCCTGAAATGCAACATGAAAAACCTGTCACATGGTGTCTCGAAGTCATTTTTTCACTGTCCTCAGCTTTGGTCTGACCCTCATTATAGGGGAGTCCAGATGTGGTCAGGGACCCTTAAAAGGGATATGAAAAAGCCAAGAAGCACCCAGAGCTTAAAAGAACAGACATTGTTTCTTTTGAGGAAAGGCTAAAGGAATTTGAATTGATTGCAGAGAAGAGGATGGGATGTATTTTCATGTGGAGAATAATGTAAAGCAGTTTCCTCTGTATCTATGAGTAAAGACATTAGCTGGAATAAGTGAGCTTAAATGAAAGCAATGGAGATGCTATTGACTACAAGGAAGGACAGGATCTTGCATAATAGGGTGGCGAAATGCTAGAAGGGTCTACATAGAGATGTTTTGATATCTTCATCCCAGGGGATCATCAAATAGAGAAAAGGCGAGTGATTAATCTGATTATCCTGATGGTAAAGAGCAACCGTTCAGAGCTTTAATCTGGTATAAGTCTTGTTTGACATCACCATCATCCCCGTCACCCCCAATCTTGTGGTTACCTCCTTTAACCATAATGAATGGATTTCAAACAAAGATGGCCAAAGATCCTCTTGAAGTACTGGAACGGAACCTCAAAGCCACTGAGAATATCAAATTTATTATTATTTTTTTTTCCCTGAGTTCTTTTCTGGGCTAGTGGACCTCATTGTTAATTCCTGGTCACCTGCTCTGTCTAGTTCACCCAGCATGTAGGCAACTCTGCATTTAGAGCTCTGTAGAGCCAGAGATCAAGCTGACCAAGATTAAGGTGTCAGTTAATTTAGTTTCCCCTGAGGCCTCATTCTTTAGCTTGCAGGTGGTCACTTTCTCACTATGTCCTGACATGGTCTTTCCCTGATGCTCATATGTACCTGGCTTCTCTCTGTAGGAGCAAATCTCCTTTTCTTTTAGGGACATCAGTCGGATCAAATGAGGGCACACCCAAATTCCTAGGAGGAAGATTCTGTTGTGTCTGGTTTGGGGCAAGTGTTTGCCTGGTTTTAATAAACTATACCCTGAGATAGGGTGAGATTTGTTTGGTAGGAGGACCTACCAGCATAGGTGGTGTTATGGGATAAATGGTGTTGTTGCAGGAGAAAGGAGTGTGCGAGAATGGTCATGTCCCAGGTCTCAGGCGAGTTCCTGGAATGGCCCACCGAGTGAGGGTCCTTGGCTTCATGCAGGAAAGAATGCAAGAGCAAGCCAAAGAAAAGAAAAAGCAAGTTTATTCAGAGGTACACACTCCATAGGCAGAATTTGGATCGTCTCAGAAAGTGAGAGCAGCCCCGGCGTATTGGGGTGGTTTGTTTTTATGGGCTGAGTAATTTAATATGCTAACAAGTGGGAGGAATATTCTTACCTTATTGGGGAATGGGCAGGGACTTCCAGGAACTGGGCCACTGCCCACTTTTTGGCCCTTCATGGTTGGCCCTAGAAATGTCATGGCGCCTGTCATGGTGCTGGTGGGTGTGTCATTTATCTGATGTATTACAGTGAGAGTATAATGAGGCTCAAGGTCTACTGGAAGTCAAATTTTCCACTATCTTGGGCCTAGTTTGTCCAAACCAGTTTTTGTCATATCCTGTTTTTCTCAATGGCTGTGTCCCCCTCTCCATTCTTTTAATTGTTGTGCCCTGCTCCCTTCCTTCCCGTCTCAGTGTCCTCCCCAAAATCCGTATGTTGAAGCCCTAAGCCCCAGTACCTCAGAATGTGACTCTACTTGGAGACAGTCCCTTTAAAGAGGTAAATAAGGTAAAACAAGGTTGGTAGGGTGTGCCTTCATTTGATCCTACTGGTGTCTGTACAAGAAAAGGAGATTTGCTCCTACAGAGAGAAGCCAGGTACATATGAGCATCAAGGAAACCATGTGAGGACATAGTGAGAAAGTGACCACCTGCAAGCTAAAGAATGAGGCCCCAGGGGAAACTAAATTAACTGACACTTTAATCTTGCACTTCTAGCCTCCAGAACTGTGAGACAATAAGTTTCTGTTGTTTAAGCCATCTAGTCTGTGGTGGTATTTGGTTATGGCGGCCCTAACAAATGAATACAGGTGGTCAGTGTAAGTTCTTTGAGAAGTGGACCTGAGCAGATTCCCCAAGAAATCTGCCGTCATCACTATAACCATTATCATTGCCTATATCAACAGCAGGTGACGATTCTACGGAGATTTACATAACTATAACCGCACCCCTCTTGCTAGGAGTTTATAAGTATCGCACTTTTCTAGGGCTGGATCAGAGAATGCAGCAGCTCAGCTCGATCCTAAATCATTCTGAATATTCTCTAGCCTGTACATGGTTGGAGCAAACATTGTAGGGAAGGGGGAAGTCATAGCAGTTTGTGTTTTTGTAGCTGTGGCTGCTGTGATAGCAGATCCAACCAGAGCCATCCTGACAGTCCCCAACCAACAGCCCAGCCATGGCAAGCCTTATCCTGCCCTCTCTGTTTCCCCACAGTTGACTGCCACGGCTGGAGCTATGTTCAGGGTGGAGTCACTTCACAGCCCACTTTATGCCAGTGATTGCTACTGGGACTGGCTTTACCGGGCAGTGGCCTTTACAAACTCCTCAGCAGATATAAACCTATTAGGACTAAGTGACTTTCCCTTGGCCCAAACTACTCACATTACACCCTCAATTCTCTGTTTGACTTGAGCTTCAGGGACCTGCCTTGGGATTGCCTGGTGGTGTAGGGACAACTGTTAGCATTAATGAAGCTCACCTGCAGCTCCTCTTTCCCTCAAGGTCTCACCTGTTTGCTAACAAACCTTTCTAAAGGCCCCCAAATAGCATTGGATGTTCCAACTGTTATTTATGGAGGTCAGAGTTCCTCCCTTGTGGGAATTTCCTTGCTGTGCTGTAGGCAAACCTTTTCAATTACACAGTTATTCTTAACACATACCAGAGCCAAAGACAAATTCTGTCCCCTCTGATCTCGTCCAGGCAGATCATTCCTTTACCCTGAGGTGGTTGATGCCTTTCTGCTGCTTGCAGAATAAAGCCCAGTTCCTTAGTGTGATATCCAGAGGTTTCTAACTAGACAACAGCCCACCTCTCTGGCCTTATCCGTAACCGCACTCCAGCCTCACAAGTCTACTTGCTATAGTTCCGTCATTACGTCTCATGTTTTGCTTGCACAGTTTTCTCTGTCTAAGATGCCTTTTCCTCTCATAACCATCTCTTTAAATTCTATCCATCTTTGAAATCCTAGATCAAGTGTGATCTTCTCCACAGAAACCTGCTCAGTCTCCTGAGTTGGAATGAATCCCTTCTTCCTGAGTTACCATCACCCAGTCTTCATAACTCTATTTGGGCCTGGCCTTGCTCTCAGCTGCATTATTATAGTTTTAAGTGTTTATTTCAGCATCATCCTCCACTAAACTCCTTAAGGACTAGGGCAGTGTCTTGTCTTCCTGTAGATCTGCCCCCAGTATCCATTCAGTGACTTTAGAGTAATAATTGTCATTTATTAAACATTTACTATGAGCCAAGCTGTGTGCTCAGTATACATTATTTCATTTAATAGGCAGCATTTTTTAAATGCAGCCTGGAAAGCTTAGAGAGGTTGAATAGCTTCCCCAAGATTCTACTGTTTGCAAACGGTAGAGGCACAGCATTGGAACCCATTTCTCTGTGATGTCTCAACACTAATGTATAATGCTGCTTTCAGCACTCAGTATATGCAGGCTGAATTGATTTGGATGAAATAGCCTTTCCGTTTTAAGAACTAATTTATGTGAAGGTGAGCTCACGGAACGGCCCCCGGTCATGATTGCTGTTGCTGCCAAGAGCCCCCGAGTGTTGTTAAGGATGGAGGTGCATTGCCGATCCTGGCCCAGCCGTACGGTAGCTGAACAAAGGTGATGTGTCGGATGCAACTGCTCTGAAAGAACAGCGGAATGTTAACCAGCGCGTTAATCATGCCAACAGATGGTCCGCCTGGCTCAGGTTCTTCAACAGACTCTTCCCGTCTCTCAAGCTCACTGCTGTGTACCTATTAGTCTGAAGGGAATAATATAAGATACAGGTTTAGGTGGGGAAGCAGGGCAGCATTAGTAATAGTTAGAAGAATACGTTAGGCTCTCTGATATTTTAATTGCCTTTATTCTGCTTGCCCGGGACACGGACCTTTATCTTTCTATCATAGCAACCCACCCCCATGTCAGTACACTTAAAATATATGCTCACATTCTGGTCCCACACCCAAGATGGTCCCCCAGTGACACTTTCACACACAGCACTGAAAATGGCTACCGCCAACCAGTCAGGTAAGCATATATCCTGAGGAAATTTGCTATCCCTTGGCTTTATTTCTGTTGGCTCAGTGGGCAGATTCTAATTTGAACAAGCAAAATTTAGCCTGCCAGAGGCTGGTGGGCAGGTGTTGCTTTTTATGACTGAGCTGCTTCAATTGCTAGAGTGTCCAGATATTCCAGGCTGACATCACCTTTATGGGAAACCCAAGTTCCATTTGGTGGGGGTCTGGGGTCTTGGCAAATCCCATCTTCCACTGGTCTCACTGACAATGCCTTGACTTATCATTTGTGGAGGTATATATCTCAATGTTGATATTCATATATGTATACCCTATCTATCTATCTATCTATCATCTACATATCTGTCATACTGAGGTCCACTCAAATCAACAGAAAAACCTAATGAGACACAAAGATATAAACCTGTCTCCCTCCTCAAATTGTGGGATGGAGTTGGGTGGGAGAAAGAAACTTATGATAAAGAAAAAAAATAGTGAAAGCAAAAAAGGACAAAGTGTGACAGCTCCCCCTTCCCTTGTCACCCCTTTTGTTTTTTCACAGGGAAGAGAATTAGCCAGTATCGAGCACTGCTTAGCATTGGGCAGTTTTCACATGAGGTCTCACTGAATTCTCATCCCAGGCCTTTGAGATAGGTTTCATTGTCCCTTTTCCACAGAAGAGAGGACTGGGAACCAGAGGGAGTCATATCAGTACGATCACAGGGATTGTAAATGCTGGGCATGGGGCCACACGCTGGCTTATCTGATGCTGATACTCACCTCTAGCTGCTGTGATGAACTGCCACATTTCTCAACACATTTCACGCTGCCTCCTCTCTGAAACAAGCCACTTATTCGTGAGAGGAGGTGAAACGTTAGGAGGAATCAATACCTTCTCCTTCATTGCTGTCTTTAATGGACAGTTCTGTGCCAAACTGCCCAAAGCACTTTATGTACTCTTCGAATACCTACATTGGAAACTCTTGATCAATGCATCCTACAACTCCAGGAGGAAAGATACCCACCCAGAGTAACATCCTCTTGACTGGACACCTACGACATTCATAATCTCCCCAGATTCTTTTTTTTTCCAGGCAGAAAAGATAGCAGTGGTTCATAGTCAAGCCAATTGCTTGTAAAACCCAGGACGTGTGATGTGGGTTGACACATTCTTGGCATATTTTGAATGAAGCCTTTGTTGGTAATTTTCGAGTCTTCCAAGCCTTGTTAGATTGGGAAATGGGCCAGGTCAATTTGTAATCCTGATGACAGAGTCCTGAGACCAGACAAACTTCTCTTACTGTTTTGGGTCAAAATATTAGTTCTTAATCCTCTGAGGTCTGGATCCAGATGGCAGAAGAGGCCTCAGAGGCATGTCCTGGAGGTGACACATCTGCTGAGCCAATCCACAAAGTGTGGCTTGTTGAAGAACTCACACACTGGCTCTAAGTTTGAGAAACTCCAAAGGAAATCTTAAAAGAAATGGACCATTTGGGGATGTGATTAGTGGGAAAATGCAGCGACAGTGTTATTTGGGAGAATTTATTTCCTTGGGAACTTACTGAGTAGCATGGAAGCAGAAGAAGGGTGGGAGGAGAGAGGAGGACAGGAAAATTTGTATACAGTGCAGTTTAATTTATTTTCAGTTCTGCATGGTGTCATCATGTATATTTAAGAAATAATTTGTGAAATCTTTTTTTGGTCTTTTATGAAATTTTTTTCTTCTTTCCCAAATATGCTTTGTCTTAAGCCAGCAGAAATGAAAGTTTTGTCTTTTAAAAACTTCTCATCCTAATGGGTAAAACTGGATGTTCAAGTCTGTTCAAGGCTGATATCTTTAACAAGAGAGCAGTTCCAGAAACTTAGTGTTGTAGAGTTAGAATTGGCTGTATTTTTTTCTGTTTCCCACTGTATGTGGCTATGAGGGTACATACTAAATTGCTTGGTAAAAAATTGCAAATTACCAAAACTTGAATGCACTAAAAGACCTCAGGGTTTTGTTTTGTTTTTTTTTTCCTCCTACTCTTGCTCCTGCCTCTGTCTAATGCTTATTCCCATGGGGCAGCTCTGGGAAGTGGGAGAATACACCCCCCAACAGTGCCATTGCACATTCTTCCTCACAAGGCTGCAGCAGTGGCATCTTGGTCGTCTAAATGTATATGTATAACTGATTCACTTTGTTATAAATCAGAAACTAACACACCATTGTAAAGCAATTGTACTCCAATAAAAATGTTAAAAATAATAATAATGATAATCATAATAATAGTGTAGGGTGCCTTGTGATTGAGTTCCTCATGTCCAACGGAGGTTCATCTTTCCCATCCCAAGTCAGTCACGGTAATTCTGCCTCCCTTGCCATTGATTGGTTTAGATGTGCACAGGCCGGGTCTTCTGAGATTTGCCTAAGGCTCTTGAAATGCCAGTTCTTTCTGAGACTCAGTCTCCCCATCTGTAAAGTGGAGACAATAGTAGTTTCCAAGTCAAGGATTGTCATAAAGATTACATGAGTTCCTGCTTAGTCAATACTACCTGGCACATAGTACACACTCAGAAAAAGAGTTTGGGATTAACAGATACACACTACTATATGTAAAACAGATAAACAACAAGGACCTACTGTATAGCACAGGGAACTATATTCAATATCTTATAATAACTTATAATGGAAAAGAATCTGCAAAAGTGTATATAAAAGTATACATATGTATACGTATATATATGACTGAGTCACTTTGCTGTATACATGAAACTAACGTAACATTGTAAATCAACTACACTCCAATAAAAAAGTTGTTTCACACAGACCTAC
Organism: Physeter macrocephalus; assembly: GCF_002837175.3. Lineage (NCBI taxonomy): Eukaryota > Metazoa > Chordata > Mammalia > Artiodactyla > Physeteridae > Physeter > Physeter macrocephalus. Next base: position 139,619,374 of record NC_041221.1, read on the forward strand.
TAGAGCATGGCCTTTAGGATATGGGGAGGGGGAAGGGTAAGCTGTGACGAAGTGAGAGAGTGGCATGGACATATATACACTACCAAACGTAGGGTGGATAGCTAGTGGGAAGCAGCCGCATGGCACAGGAAGATCAGCTAGGTGGTTTGTGTTGTGACCACCTAGAGGGGCGGGATAGGGAGGGTGGGAGGGAGGGAGACGCGAGAGGGAAAAGATATGGGAACATATGTATATGTATAACTGATTCACTTTGTTGTAAAGCAGAAACTAACACACCATTGTAAAGCAGTTATACTCCAATAAAGATGTTAAAAAAAATTATTATTGTTCTTTAAAATTTTCCTACCTTTTGATCTAGACATTCTACTTCTAGGAAGTATGCTGAAAACATAGTTAGAGATGCATGCAAAGATGTTTAGGTATAGATATAGGTATAGATATATATAGATGTTCATCATAGTATTATTTATAATTGGGACCCAGTTATCCAAGAATTGTCCAATAATAATTAACAATGAAATCTCCAAGGAATATTCTAAAGCCATTAAAATTATGTAGTAGAATTTTATTTAGTGAAATGGAAAGCAGTTTATGGTCTCTTATTTCCTACAGAGCAGCTTATTTTCCAAAGATTGATAGTGATAGGTACAACTATAAGTACAAATATAAATACAGGTATATGGAGACCGGCAGGATATATACCAAAAGTAGCAGAAAGATGTTTTTAAAATTATAAGCTTCAAGAAAACCATACATGTAATACATATTTAACTGTATTTTTTTAAGACAGAAAAATACAGATATTAAGAAGAAAATAAAATCACCTCTAATCATACTCAAAAATGTTAACAAAATCTGGGAGAAAGGACTTTCAAATCTTAAAAGGTGTTTTCTATTTTCTTTTTTCAATTAAGAAGCATTTTCAGTTCTTTCTTCCATGAAAATGCATTGCTTATATACCTTTTAAAGCTACTAAACACACATATTGTTAAAGCCACTTGCCACAGATTTCTGCCAAGACTCTCTGATTTAACTCCATTCAACAAATATTTATAAAGAGTCTATTAGATGCCAGGCACTTTACTAGATGGTTCACAAAAACATATTCAATCTGCTCCCTTATAGTTAAGACTGTACCAAATCATCCCAAAGCACAGGAGAGGGAAATGCATTGCACTTGGTTGTCTCTGTTAACAGGGGTGGGAACTGGGGCTTCTGCTTCCCTATGTCTTTCTGCTGTGTGCACAGGGGCTGAGACAAGGGCTGCTGGACTATGTCAGCCCCACTGGTAATGTCCACCATCCTTAGCGCTCATCACCCTGATTAAGCATATTCACCTGAAGTAGAAATGAAAGTGACCTCCAATGTAACTTCAACATGAGTCTCCTAACCCTTTCAATCAGATTGCTGTCCTAAGCCCCTTTCACGTAGAAAATCTGGAGCCACTTCTACCTGCAGAAGGAAGCCAAGACTATTTTAGGTGCTAAGTTCAGTTTGTTCACTGTACTGATATGTCCTCAAAATGGAATAACATTTACAGTCTGATTTTTTCAGAATGAGCACATAAAAGAAGAGAAGAAGAAAAAATTCTCTGTCTTGATTTTGTTCTCCTTCAAATGAGGTGTCTCCCACAAAGGGAGAGTGTAAGACAGTGCTTGTGGGCAAAGTGCTGGAGGAACTTCCATTGGAAAGGGGAGTGAAGGCTTCCTGTTTATCTCTTTCCCTAGGACTTCTCATGGAGTTTGAAATGCTGTTGAAGCTCACTGTAAAACACGACAGTGAAACTCTGTAATGGGAAGTGACAAGGCAGAAGAAACTCCTTTGGATTCTTAAGAAAAGCTGTCCCATTTATATCCCTTAAACAGCCTTTAAAGGAAGTTTTTAATAACTATACTTCCACCCATGGCCTTAAGTCAAAAACTGTAGGTAGTTACGAGGCCACCATCACCCTGATACCAAAACCAGACAGAGATGTCACAAAGAAAGAAAACTACAGGCCAATATCACTGATGAACATAGACGCAAAAATCTTCAACAAAATACTAGCAAACAGAATCCAACAGCACATTAAAAAGATCATACACCATGATCAAGTGGGGTTTATCCCAGGAACGCAAGGATTCTTCAATATATGCAAATCAATCAATGTGA
>NC_041221.1:139621575-139654694 GCF_002837175.3 Physeter macrocephalus
AAAACCCTCCAGAAAGTAGGCATAGAGGGAACATACCTCAACATAATAAAGGCCATATATGACAAACCCACAGCAAACATCATTCTCAATGGTGAAAAACTGAAACCATTTCCTCTAAGATCAGGAACCAGACAAGGTTGTCCCCACTCACCACTGTTATTCAACATGGTTTTGGAAGTTTTAGCCACAGCAATCAGAGAAGAAAAGGAAATAAAAGGAATCGAAATCGGAAAAGAAGTAAAGCTGTCACTGTTTGCAGATGACATGATACTATACATAGAGACTCCTAAAGATGCTACCAGAAAACTACTAGAGCTAATCAATGAATTTGGTATAGTAGCAGGATACAAAATTATTGTACAGAAATCTTTTGCATTCCTATACACTAATGGTGAAAAATCTGAAAGAGAAATTAAGGAAACACTCCCATTTACTCTTGCAACAAAAAGAATAAAATACCTAGGCAAAAATCTACCTAAGGAGACAAAAGACCTGTATGCAGAAAACTATAAGATACTGATGAAAAAAAATTAAAGATCATACAAACAGATGGAGAGATATACCATGTTCTTGCATTGGAAGAATCAACATTGTGAAAAGGACTATACTACGCAAAGCAATCTACAGACTCAGTGCAATCCTTATCAAACTACCACTGGCATTTTTCACAGAACTAGAACAAAAAATTTCACAATTTGTATGGACACACAAAAGACCCCGAATAGCCAAAGCCATCTTGGGAAAGAAAAACGGTGCTGGAGGAATCAGGCTCCCTGATGTCAAACTATACTTCAAAGCTACAGTAATCAAGACAGTATGGTAGTGGCACAAAAACAGAAATATAGATCAATGGAACAGGATAGAAAGCCCAGAGATAAACCCACATACATATGGTCACCTTATTTTTGATAAAGGAGGCAAGAATATACAGTGGAGAAAAGACAGCCTCTTCAATAAGTGGTGCTGGGAAAACTGGACAGCTACATGTAAAAGAATGAAATTAGAACACTCCCTAACACCACACACAAGAATAAACTCAAAATGGGTTAAAGACCTAAATGTAAGGCCAGACACTATCAAACTCTTAGAGGAAAACATAGGCAGAACACTCTATGACATAAATCACAGCAAGATCCTTTTTGACCCATCTCCTAGAGAAATGGAAATAAAAACAAAAATAAACAAATGGGACCTAATGAAACTTAAAAGCTTTTGCACAGCAAAGGAAACCATAAACAAGATGAAAAGACAACCCTCAGAATGGGAGAAAATATTTGCAAACGAAGCAACTGACAAAGGACTAATATCCAAAATTTATAAGCAACTCTTGCAGCTCAATAACAAAAAAACAAACAACCCAATCCAAAAATGGGCAGAAGAACTAAATAGACATTTCTCCAAAGAAGATATACAGATCGCCAACAAACACATGAAAGAATGCTCAACATCATTAATCATTAGAGAAATGCAAATCAAAACGACAATGAGATATCATCTCACACCGGTCAGATTGGCCATCATCAAAAACTCTAGAAACAATAAATGCTGGAGAGGGTGTGGAGAAAAGGGAACCCTCTTGCACTGCTGGTGGGAATAATGTAAATTGATACAGCCACTATGGAGAACAGTATGGAGTTGTAGTGAGGTGGATGGACCTAGAGTCTGTCATACAGAGTGAAGTAAGTCAGAAAGAGAAAAACAAATACCATATGCCAACGCATATATGTGGAATCTAAAAAAAAAAAAAATAGTTCTGAAGAACCTAGGGGCAGGACAGGAATAAAGACACAGACATAGCGAATGGACTTGAGGACATGGGGAGGGGGAACGGTAATCTGGGACGAAGTGAGAGAGTGGCATGGACATATATACACTACCAAATGTAAAATAGATAGCTAATGAGAAGCAGCCACATGGCACAGGGAGATTAGCTCAGTGCTTTGTGTCCACCTAGAGGGTTGGGATAGGGAGAGTAGGAGGGAGACACAACAAGGAGGAGATATGGGGATATATGTATATGTATAGCTGATTCACTTTGTTATAAAGCAGAAACTAACACACCACTGTAAAGCAATTATACTCCAATAAAGATGTTAAATAAATAAATAAATAAATAAATAAATAAAAATAAAACAAGTACATACAGGTTCAAGCTTTAGCCCAAGATATTGCTATCCACTAAAGTTAAGATAAAATTTCATAATGGAAATGAAAAGAAAGATCTAGCACTTTGTGTACAGTTTAGTATATAAGACTCTCTCTAATAAACAGTGACAAATAATGCCATAGTAATGTAAATGTTAATAATAGAGGAAACTGGGTAGAGGGCCTATGGGAACTCTCTGTACTATCTAAATTTTTCTGTAAATCTGAAACTATTCTAAAGTGTATTAAATAATTTTAATACAAAGAAAGCATTTCCAATCCAAAAAAAAAAAGACTATCTCATGTTTTTTGAGGTAGAAAAAGAAAATTGGGCATTGCTAATCTGATATTTTAATTTTTTACGCAAAAATATCCTAAATATTGTTTTACAGAAGTGTGGCAACTAAGAAAAATACGTCAATGTCTAGATAATCCCAGACTATTTAATCTCGTATTATGTGGTATAGATGAAATAATGCAAATGCCCTCAATCTATTTGCTAATTTTTCGTGAAGTATTTTATAAATGTACTGTTTCAGTGGGGGTATTCCAGTGATCAAAATACTTCATGTAGTAACAATAGGTAATTGCCAGTAGAAATAAATTTGGTTTAAATTTCAGAAATCTCAGTAGTTGGTGATAGTCATGTAATCTGAGCAGTACCCTATGGGGCCTTCCTGGGACAGATCCCTCCCGCATATCCTCTGCTGTAGCTCTTTTCTGAAGTACCAAGATAATAGTATCTCATGCATATTTCCTGAGTTTTTCTGTTGCTAAAAACACCACCAAATGGAAGAAATTAACTACTTGATGTCTTGAGCAGTAGCCCCCCAGACCTTCTGGCACTGGTGGATTGATAATGTTAACTGCCCTGTTACCTCACCATCAACCAGAGAATTGTGCACGAGATGATCACATACCCTGTGAACCCCTTCCCTCTCCTGGCCTTTAAAAATGCTTTTCTGAAACCTTTTGGGGGAGTTTGGGGTTTTCTGGGGTCATGAGCCACCTGTTCTCCTTGCATGACCCTGTAATAAAACTTTCTGTACCAAAAAAAAACAAAAAGAAAACCCCCAAAAAACAAACAAAAAAAAACTGTAGGTAGCAAAGGTAAGAGTGGTAATGATAGTGGAAGGTTGGAGAAGTGAAAGAGGAGTGCAGAAAAAAAGGTATGAAAGTTATGGCAGTATAGTTATAGCCTGTATGCAGGGTATTTTTAGGGCACTGAGAAAAGCTGACCAAACCATTTTGAATTGGTGGTGAAAGTCAGTGGGAATGTTTAGGGTTTTGTTTTATATGGCTGTGATGAGATGAGAGATCAGTAGAAAACAAAAAGCAGAAATATCAAATGTACTGAAATTAAACAGCTTAACAGCACATGAGCATTAATGGGTCAGTTTCAAATAGCATCCATGTGCTGCTAGACGTAACCATTCATAAAATCTCAACTTTTGCCAACAGAGATTTTCTGCCAGACACAGCCTGTTTGCAGTGTCTTAGGCTGTAGATGAGCTAAAGTTTTACTGTGATGGTCTTGGGGCCCTCGTTGCATGAATGAGCCTTAGAGTGTCACCTGTGATGGGAGATGAAAAACACTAAACCCACCATAAGGTTTTGTTATCAGAGGGTAGATCAGAATTTAGAAACTGCAGTACTGTTGTTGTTTTTTTAAAATTGTGTAAACAGGAGTAACTGTTTCACATTTATGAATGCTTTTACTTTAATTTAATGGCACCCAAGATGTAGTTAAATTTTATAAACAGTACTCACCTCCCCTGTTTGGGAACCAGGGAGTGATGGCTGCTTTCTTTATGATTACGACATCCTTATAGTGGCAAGATGAAAATTTATGTGATAAAACTGATCCATGCAGGTAGTCAGTCTGGAATATTCCGAGCCTCCAGAAGTATTTTTGTCTCTCAGTAGTGATTGTAGTAGTAGTAATAGTAGTAATAAACGTTGATTAAGCCCACACTATGCCTGGCATGGTCAATTATGGTCATATTGAAAGGGCTCTGGAATTAGTGTTTGGTATGTAGTATCTTATTTTGTCATCACAGTAACCCATTGAGATAGATGCTATTACAATTTCTGCATTTTACAGACCAGAAAATGAGGTTTAAAGAGATCAGTTCATTTGCTTAAAATTATACAGAGGTAAATAGTGGATTTTGACTTAGAAAGTCTAATATCAGGCACCATGTAGTTAAATACCCATTTACAAGAATCTCACGAGAGACTGGAATTGTTTCAATAATTTCCCTTTCAATTTCATTTCACTGGGAACAAAAGAGATTTGGCATTTAGCAGGTTTGCTAATCAATGCAAATGGTTCATGCAGATATTATAGTTGGACCCCAAAGTATTTGGGTGGTAATGGAAGTACTTTGTTGTTGTTCTTCTTTTTTTGTGACTGGGAGACATGAATTCTTTGGAACATCAGGGAGCGCTCAACCACAGCGAATTGAGACAAAGCATAACTAACTGTCTTGGGAGTAATGAAAGCCCAGGCACAGGAAATTTCTAGCACATGTTTTTGACTGTGTCATCTGCTGTTATTGGAGTCTACGTGTTTGGTAACGAACTACAAAAGTGTACCTTCTACTCTGGTTTAGGAGAGGTAGGTCAGGCAGCCCAATAACAAAACTGTTGTGAAAGACGGGACCAGAGACTCAGAGGTGCCCTGTGCCCAGATCTCGGTTTGCAATCCAGCTAGTGGGTTAGACACTTAGGCCTTGTTCTCTGGGGACAAGAGGGTAGAGACAGGAAGGACTAGAGGATGGAATTATGATACAAGGCATCTGGCTTTGTTCTTCACTTAGTTGCCCTTCTCTTAAAAATAGAGAAGCTATTTTTTAAATACACATAGCTTTTTTGTTATATTTATTTGCCAAACTGTTCTTAACACATATGCATGAGTGCCCACGTACATACACACACACACACACCACACACACACACACACACACACACTGAAAAATAGAACATTTAAACCTTGGAAACTTCATGCTGAAATGCTGGTGGGCTAATTAAAAGGACCAAACTGTACCTCTTTGTCTGTATCCATTCATCCTTCAGCCTCACCTTCCTGCCTAGATTTCTGTGCTACTAAAGCTTCAGTCGGTTTGTGGTAAATTGCAGAGGTGTGCCAGCAGGGGTGTGTTCTAAAGACCGTGATGGGCTTTGTGACTAATGGAAAGGTCTAATCATTATCGTTTATTAGACTAGTTGTTCTGCATTTTGCATTGTCCTTCTGGGTTTCTAATATTCACAGGTATTTTCAAGACACAAGCACTTCCACACTGTGATATTCCATGGTGTCCTGACAAATGTTTCGTGAAGGCCAGTGTGCTGCCCCTACCATCCTGTGGTTGATTTGGGAACATTAGGGTCTCATCTACACATCCTCTCCTGAACCTTTCTTCCAGTCAGTTCCGCTGTGGACCATCATCCCTCAACTAATCCAACTGTGTGAAATCAGCAAATCTGTTATATCCCCCTGTTATTCCTCCTTTTGAAACAATTTTCCTAATGGACTCTGAAGGTTTTTATTCATCTGTGTTAAAAAGACCTTTTTTCCTGACTTATTTCCAAAATATAAATACCTTTATTCTTACTAAGCATAAATTATATACTGCTGTTGTAAAAATTTAAACAGTGGAGAAGTACATAAAATAGAAATGGAAGTTCCCTGCAACCTCATCCCAAATATAATGATGATAATTAAAGCCAAAATAATACATTTATTAAGTGCTATGTGCCAAACTAAGCTTTTAGTCTCATTAGCAGATGTATCTCTCAGAATAGTTTTGTGAGGTAGGTAATATTATTTCCCAGTTTAGTACATAAGGAAACTGAGGAATAAAAGGTTAAAGGTCTGTATAACACCACACAGGTAGTCAGTAGCAAAGCTAGAACCTAATTATTATATTAAAAGTGTGAATTTGTGCTCCAGTTACTGTATTAAACCTGATGGATCAGTGTTGATCATTTATTTAACTTTTTAAATCATAAAAGATGAACTATGCACACCTTAATATTTTAACATAAAGTGTACATCATTTATACATTAATTCCCTAACCATTGATTTAACACTAAGGCCATTTCTTAAGGATGGCCACACCATTTGCTTTTCTTAATTAAACCACACCCATAATTGTTGTGACTTTGTGGTGGGTGGTAAATTCTTCACAGGCTATTTTTTTTTTTTCTAATTTAAAGAGATTCTCCCTTATGGAGCCTTCCCAAAACAATTAATTTAGTTTTCATGCAAGCAGTTCTTTTTGTTCTTATATTTTACTAACTTGTGTAATTTTAAACGAAACTAGGTCATTCCAACAAGTATAAAACTGGCTTTAACCAGTCTGGGGGCAGAAGCCACTGATTCTTGGTAAGCAAACAATACAATCAATGTGTGAGGCCAGAAATGCCTGGGGCTTATAGCTGTAAGCACTCAGCACTTCCCTGGGCATGCCTGAACATTTTGCAGAGGGAAATAGAGCCTGTAGGTACATTGGGAAAGTCAAGTTCAGTTAGGAGAACTTCTTTACAATGGAGTTATCAAGTATGCTGAGAGGCATCTGCAGAAGTTGCTCATTGAGGGGAATCTTGTTTTTTTCCATGCCTCACACCTCTAAGGGTGTGTGCTTACCAAAGCCTTTTGGCCCACTTCTTTTTCACTTTTTGCATCTTTTGTATGTAAGTTCATATACCTCTCCAATTTCAATTAGTCTTGGCAACCAAGACTTCAAAAACAGAAACATTAAAGAGTACAGTGAACTCCCCAGGAAGGAAAAATTCTAGAGCCACTCCCCTGAGACTGGGCCAACACTAGAAAAATGAAACAGAACTGAAGAAATCAACAGCATAAATCTAGTATTAAGAACTGCCTTTTTATTTTCTTTCCAGAGAATGCCCAAACTTATTAGCATGGCTATAAGGTCGTATATGATCCAGCCCCCGACTCTCCATTTAGCCAAACAACCTATCATGCTGGATCCTGCCATGCTGTTTCTGGAGTCAGTTTCTCTGCTCTTATTCCTTCTTGGAGTGTACACCCTCACCTTTTCCTTCCCTTTCCCACTAAGAAAATCCCTTCAAATCCCCACTAGTGCCTTCTTCTCTCTGATCCCTTCCTGGACTTCTTATCTCCTAGGGCAGAACCGAGGGGCTCCTTCACCTGACTCCATTACCCTGTCCCCACTGTACATGGTATTTCTATTTTAGCACACATCACCCAGATTTACAACTATGTTTTGGCTTGTGTGTTGCTCCTACTACAGCATGAAATCGAGGAGGGCAGAGGTGGGGTTTCATTCATCTGTATGTCCCCAGAGTCTACCTCCATGCTTGGCAAATAATAACGCTCCACAACTATTTGCTGAATGAGTGAACACATAGTCTGGGGGGAAGTCTTGGTCTCCCAGCATGCTGAGGTGGGAAGGCATGGATGCCCGTTGGCTGTGACCCATTCTCCTGACTGCAATGCTTTCCTTCAGCCCTGGGTTGGAGAGATTGAAGAAGGAGGCTCCTTGCGTGGGCATTCCTGCAAATCTCTTTCCAGCCTTGAAAGAGAGATCAAAGGCACAGCCCTGAGTTGCCTGCTCGAGCTTTTGTTAGTACTTTCCCTTTGCAGCGAGGGACTAAGAGGAAGGCTTTCTGTATATATTACTTCAGACTTTGATCTCACTTGGTTGATGTTGATGGCACCTTGTTCACAGTACGTTGCCAGTGGGACTATCGTATAATGCAATAAGGGGAAGTCTGTGTGACAGCCAGGTGATGCTGAAAGAATGTATGGGTTTATTTCATTAGGGGTAATGTATTCTCAGCAGAGACCGGTCTGCGTGCATAATGTGATTCTCGGGGTGCCACAGCAGATACTGTCTGTTAGAGGGAGGTAATTGTATTACCCTGCCACTTTCAGATTCATTAAGGGGAATCTTGGGCTTGCCCATCAGTTTTGTGAGTCCCAGTCACATTCAGAACTATTTCCCTGCGGTCACCTTTCCATCAGGCCATGCATCTCATTGGCCCTGCCTGACAGCCGGCTCCTAAATGCTTCTTAGCAAGTGCGTACGCCTGTTCTATATGTAGTTGCAGAATTGCTTGGCAAAGGAAAAAAGCTCTTAGAGGACAGAGACACTGTCTTGATCATCTCCAAAGTGAGCTGTGCCCACTGCTGATGATTTTAGATGGTTCATGGATAAACATTTACAAATTTTTAATTGTGATATGTTTATGTTGACTAGAAAAAATAAAACTAGCACATAAAACCTGTGATTTCACAGAGTTGATGTTTAGAGGGAGGCAAAGTGGGTGCTGAAGTAAGTCCATTTAAAAGAAAATCTAAGCTAATAGCAATGACTAAAATAAAATGATATTCTAGTAATTAAAGTGTGGAAATATTGTGATATAGGACAGTTCCTGATATGTGGTGGGTGCTTAATCAATATTTATTGGAATGAATAAACGAATATTTAAAATAATAGTATCTACTTTTTTTTTTTTTTTTTTTTTTTTTTTTTTTTTGCGGTACGCGGGCCTCTCACTGCTGTGGCCTCTCCCGTTACAGAGCACAGGCTCCGGACGCGCGGGCTCAGCGGCCATGGCTCACGGGCCCAGCCGCTCCGCGGCATGTGGGATCCTCCCAGACGGGGGCACGAACCCGTGTTCCCTGCATCGGCAGGCGGACTCTCAACCACTGCGCCACCAGGGAAGCCCTAGTATCTACTTTTAATTACACACTTGTTTTGTGCCCAGTCACTGGGCTGTAAGTGTTGCATACAATATGCCCTTTGATTCTGACTCGTAAGTTGATAATTTATCTTCATTTTAGAGATGAAGGAAACAAGGCATAGAAAATAACTTATGCAGCTTCACACAGCTAGTGGTGGTAGGTCTCTTCTCTGTCACCAAACCCCAAGTGTGCTCCTGCGCATCCCTGAGTCATAGATACTACAAGCTGAGATTGAATTTTTATTTCCAGTTCCGCCTGGGTTCTCTAAGGTGGTAAAACTGTTCCAACACGTTAAAGGTTAGCTCCAATAGCTCTGTTGTGACGAGTGTTCCACCAAGACTGTGCATTTGATATCGTTTGGCCGAAGCTGGCCTGCTTAAACAGTGTGCACTTCGCGAAGTCTTCTAAGTCCCTGAACAAGCCTGACTTCTAGACTCTTCTTGTACCCTCTCCTCTTCAGCTTCACTGCCAGTGTTATGAGAATGTCATGTCATGGCTTAAGCAAAGACTGCCAGGGACTTCATCATATGCTGACCCAAACAGAACTCCGTCTCCAACAGCTCTTATGGCAGTGACAACACTGCTTTGGACAACTGTGTTGCTTGACTCGAGAAGCGGCTCTGATGGTCACTAAGACATCAGTGTCAAAGGTGCAGGTGTGACTTGATAAGAGTGAAATAGAGTTTTTCAAAATTACTATTTTTTGTTAGTGATTTTACATATGAATGTATAAGTAAATTTATAAATGTTTTATGATGATATTTGTCTATTTCACTGGTAGAACTAAACAATTATACCTTTAAATTGACCAAGAGCTTCTCTCCCCACCCTTTGCTTTGTTTTTATACTGTGTCTGTGCTGCACTGAGCTCAATGACCTATTAGCCTGGGCAGTACAGATGAGCTAAATATTGATTAAGTCTCACAATCTGATAAATAAAACCTGGCTACATTCTTGAAAGCCATTTTCAGATCTTCAGTAAATCTTGGGATACCAGTAGCTTCTAATTTAAAGCAAATGTAAACTTTTAAAGTTTAAGACCATGTGCATTCTCTCTGAGTAGTCCCCACTCTGTGCAATCAGAGGGCTAAAGGGAAAAGGCATTTGGAGGAAAATACATTTGGAGGAAGAGTTTTCTTAGTTTCATTAAAATTATAAATTTTTCCTTACGTTTATGATTTCTTCTGTGTGGCTCATTTACTATCTAGGATAGGACATAAGTATTATGGTTTGGAATAATTTCAGAGCTGAGTGACAATTCTTAAAAGTTGAAAATGGCTATTTTTCTCTTCATCTGCTTTTTACTTTTTTCACTCCAGTTTCAAGGAAGAGAAGGGTCAGATCATAAGCAGATAATGGGGATCATGGGCATTCCATATGTAAACAAATGCCAATTCCTGACAAAACCTCTCTACCATGTCTGGGAAAGCCAGTGATCTCATGACTGATCATTAAGATTGGAAGGGGCTTCTGAAAATCTTTTTTTCTAGAATTCCTCAAAATGTGAATCGTGGATCACCGACTTTAAAATCACCTGGGGGTAAGACTGTATATATTCCAGGTCTCCACTCTAGACCGTGTGAATTAATGTCTTCAAGGGAGACCAGGGAAGATAGATTTTTTCAGAAACTCCCTAAGTAATTCATATGAACACTAGAGGTTGGTAATGACTTTGTTCTAATCTCTTCGTGATACATAGAAATTGAGGCATGACACAGTGAAGTGACTTAGCGATGGTAAACTAGACAGTAAATAAGAAATCACCATGGGCTTCCCTGGTGGCGCAGTGGTTGAGAGTCCGCCTGCCGATGCAGGGGACGTGGGTTCGTGCCCCGGTCCGGGAAGATCCCACATGCCGCGGAGCGGCTAGGCCCGTGAGCCATGGCCGCTGAGCCTGCGTGTCCGGAGCCTCTGCTCTGCAACGGGAGAGGCCACAACAGTGAGAGGCCCACGTACCGCAAAAAAAAAAAAAAAAAAAAAAAAAAAAAAAAGATAAGAAATCACCATGCTTAGCTATTCAGAACTGCCTAGGTGAGCTACCTGCATCTTTCTGCCTCAGCTGTGTAGTTATATAACTTAATTACTTCTTAGTTTGATTTGATGGCCTTTTTCTATTAGATAAGATGTGTTAATTACTCTGTTGGCAATATGTGGTAATAATGGCTCAGTGTTGACATTAATAATTTCAAGGTCATGAATAACATGCAACACCTTTGTGTCTGAGCCATTATTAATTTGTTTCACCATTGCTGAAGTGTTTAAAATTCAGTTTCAAGCATGTCTTCTCAGAGGAAAAAAGAATAATACATGTATTGAAAAACCTCCCCTTTATTCTGCTCTTAACTCTGTCCATGCTACGTAATTAGCTGCGTATTGTATCTAATTAATGGGGTAAAAATCCAATCTCATTTTATTTTTTTAAAATACAGGTAAATCAAAACAAAGTCTTTGCTGATAAAGAAGGAGGAAGAGTAAGAGCAATATAAATCTTGTGCAATTGTATCACTTATAATGAATCTCAAGGGATAAGAATAATTCTGTAAGGAGAATTTTTTATTAGCCTGAGTTTTTGAGTAAACTTAAAGTCATGCTTCCTTAGCTAAGAAAAAAAGTCTGCTACTCACTTTCATGATGATTAAGCAGTTGATACCTAGGAAGAAAAGAAGGTATTTGGTGGACACCTGTTCTGGCTCCTGCCCAGCATCCATTTCTCTTTTCTGATAAGTGCATCCTGATGTGGAATAATCATTTCCCTTAGTCTATGTGGGAACAACCGTCAAAACCCATAGTTGGACAGTCAACCCAGCACTGACTAGTCAGCATATTCCATTCTCCTGGGAATTGTGATTGGCTTAAAGATGGTGTGTGATATAAGTTGGTCCAATCAGAGCTCATCCTAGGATTTCTAGAGCAATTGAGAAAGATGTGTACTGAGGACATGGGGTATCAACTTGGAGAAACTGACACTCATCTTGCCACCATGAAAGGCAAGTCTACCATCATAGAAAAAAAGAGGAAAGAGGGGCATGAGACTAATTCCTGGTGACAGAATTTAAGTCCCTGAATCCACCCAAGCCTAAAGTTACCTACTATTTTTTTTTAACATTATGCAGTCAAAATGTTCTATTTTTTGCTTAAGCCACTGTGAGTTGGATTTCTGCCACTTGCAGCAAAAATAAAAAGACTTGAAAATGTTTAAAAACCTTCTGAACTCCTGAGTTTCCAAGAATGGGAATGGGTTTGCACTGAATCTTTCATGTGTTCTTGAGTCTTCTTTGTGACCAGAGGAGCAGATTGGTAGCTGGCCTGGGTTAGAGGTAGAGTAATGATATAATGTATTATATGAAGCAGAATAGTTCTCCCCCTTATCATTTAATTATGGAGAATTCTGAACCTACATAAAAGTAAATAGAATAATATAATAAATTCCTTTGAAACCGTCAGCATGCTCCAACGCCATCAATCCATTGGCCAATCCTGCCTCATTCACATCCCATCGACTTCTCCCACCTCTACTATTATTTTGAAGTGAATCCCAGACATCATCATTTCATTGGATAACATTTTGAGAGGGAAAGGAAGGGACTATTATGTCAACAACAGGTGCAAACTAAGACTGTCCCAGAGAGACTGAGATTGATAGTACAGAATAGATTGAAAATAAGTGGATTAAAATCTGTAACCTTTGTACTGTGCTCTAACCAACTGTAATGGTGGACCAATTGGAGTGCTGAAAAGCCTTGAGACCTTTTGCTTTCTAGTGCCTTTTTTGGTTGTATAAGTGTTTTATTGAATACCATCTTAGTCAGGGTCCTCCAAGTAACAGATGCCAGAAAAGGCAAGAATGTGCAGGAATTTCATTAGGGAAACATCCCCCAGAAAGGAAACGGGGAGGAGGCTGGAAAAGGCTGGGAGAACAGTTAGAGGAAGAAAGAGTAGGTTAGACGTGTCCTAGTTTTTGCAAGGCTGTCAGAGAGTCCTGGAGCTAAAGCCCCATGTCCCCTAGAAATTGGCCTGCCCTAATATGCCTGCTGCTCTCAGTCCTGGGCTGGGGACAGCCTCTGAAAAGTGTTGACTCAGTGCACAAACACAGCATCTTAGTCTGTTTGGCTGCTATAACAAATTACCGTAGCCTAGATGGCTATTTATTTATCACAGCTCTGGAGGCTGGCAAGTCCAAGATCAAGGTGCTGACAGATTTGGTGTTTGGTGAGGACCCACTTCCTGGTCCATAGATGGCCATCTTCTTGCTGTGTCCTCACCTGGTAGAAGAAGTGAGAGAACTCTCCAGGGTCTCTCTTATAAGGGCACTAATCCTATTCATGAGAGCACCACCCTCATGACCTAATTACCTCCCAAAAGTCCCACTCCATATACAATCATACTGGGGATTAGGTTTCAAAATATGAATTTGGGGGGTACACAAGCCTTCAGTCTGTAGTGCACAGTGATGGATTTCAGAGTGTAGCAGCTGAGACCCTTGGTCAGTTTTGCTTCCTGTGTTTGAAGTTCTATGAGGTACATTTTCATGGCCACCACACATACTATAAAGCATGGACTTGGGAATCAGAGCAACTCTGTTAAAATCTTAGCTGTATTGCTTAGTAGTTATGTGGATGTAGGCAAATCACTTAACTTCAGTGTACCTTACACATGAAATGAGGATAACAGCAGCCCTTACTTCATGGGTCATTGTGAAGATTCAGTGAGATAAGCTATAGATACTGCTTAGCAGAGTGTATGGCCTATAGCAAGTGCTCAAAAATTGTTAATGATGATGATGATGATGATGATGACACTGATGATGATAATGATGGTAACAAACATGAAGGCTTTATGAATAGGCTTATTTATAGACCCCTAGCCATAGGTTCCTATTTTTAGAGACTATATCTGAACAGTGGATCTGAAATGACTAATGTATTTCACTTAGGAGTTTTGGCCTAGTCTTTCAGGTCTGTCTCATCTTCTTTTGGTACATCAAAGGATCCTTTTCTGTCCTATTCCTGAGCCTTTGCACTCAGCACTCTCTCTATCTGCATTACTTTCCCCACTTTTCTCCTTTAACCACTTGCTTTTTGCTCATCCTTCTGGTTTCAGTTTAAGAATAAATTAATCAGGTAGGACGTCTCTGACCCCACAGTCTAGTAAAGCTTCTTTTCTAAATATAGCCTCCAAGAATTGTGCTCCTAAAATTGTATTCCTTTTATAGCTAGGACTTAT
The DNA here is from genome assembly GCF_002837175.3 of Physeter macrocephalus. NCBI lineage: Eukaryota > Metazoa > Chordata > Mammalia > Artiodactyla > Physeteridae > Physeter > Physeter macrocephalus. Next base: position 139,635,684 of record NC_041221.1, read on the forward strand.
GTTAGTGTGTAATTATATATTTATTCATATGGTTGTCTTTCCAGTGTGAGAACAAGGATTATGTCTGATTTTGCTTATAATTTAAATCCAAAGCCTAGCACAGTGCTAGCTCACAACCCACTCAATAGCATTTATTAACTAAATGAATGAAGTATCTTTACTCCTCAGAAATAATCAGGTCCTTGTCAATTTTATTCTTTGTAGCCCATTCACAGGAAACTGGACCATAAAACTAGCTTGGTAATAGACAGAAAGGAGGTGTCTGACTAGTTCTCTGGGCAAAGCACTCCTTGTCCTACTTTTATTTTGTTTTCATTTTTGTTATTAAAAGATGTTTATTTTTATTTATTCTGGTAAGAACACTATAGGAGATCAATCCTCTTAACAAATTTTAAATGCATAATGCAATATTGTTAACTACAGGCATGATGTTGTACAGCTGATCTCTAGAACTTATTCATCTTGTGTAACTGAAACTATATACCCGTTGAACAACAACTCTGCATTTCCCTCGGCCCCAGTCCCTGGCAACCACCATTCTACTCTCTCTATATATAGCTTGACTATTTTAGATACCTCATATAAGTAGAATCATGCAGTGTTTGTCCTTTTGTGACTGGTTTATTTCACTTAGCATAATGTCCTCCAGGTTTCCATGATGTCACAGGGTTTCCATCTTAAGGCCAAATAATATTTCATTGTATGTATATGCAGTTTCTTTATCCATTCATTCATTGCTGGACATTGAGATTGTTTCCATATCTTGGCTACTGTGAATGACACTGCAGTGAATATGAGAGGTTAGGTATCTCTTTGAGATCCTGATTTCAATTCTTTTGAATAAATACCCCAAAGTGGGATTTCTGGACCATATGGCAGTTATTTTAAAAAATATTTTGAGGAACCTCCTTACTGCTTTCCACAGTAGCTGCACGAATTTACATTCCCACCAACAGTGCACAAAAGTTCCCTTTTCTCCACATCCTTGACAACACCTGTTAATTGTTTCGTTTTTGATAACAGCCATTCAGATAGGTGTGAGGAGATATCTCATTGTGGTTTTGATTTGCATTTTCCTGATGATTAGCAATGTGGAGCATCTTTTCATTTGCCTATTGGCCATTTGTATGCCTTCTTTGGGGAAATGTCTATTCAAGTCCTTTGTCCATTTTTTAAATCATATTATTTGTTTTTGTTTTATTTTGTTGCTAGAGTTATAGGAGTTTTGTATATATTTGGATTTTGACCCTTTATCAAATACATGGTTTGGAAATATTTTTTTTCCCATTCTATAGGTTACCTTTTCACTGTGTTGTTTCTTGTGCTGTGCAGAAGCTTTTTAGCTTGATGTAGTCCCATGTCTATTTTAGTTTTAGTTGCCTGTGTTTTCAGTGTCATATCCAAGGAATCATTGCCAAGACAAAATTCATGAATTTTTCCCCTGTTTTCTTCTAGAAGTTTTATACTTTCAGATTCTATATTTAAGTCTTTAATATAATTAAGTTGATTTTTGTGTGTGGTGTAAAGTAAGGGAACAATTTTTTTTCTTTCACATGTGGATATCCAGTTTCCCCAACAGTATCATATGTAGAAAACCCTAAAGACTTCACAAAAAGACTGTTAGAACTAATAAATGAATTAAATAAATTTATAGGATACAAAAATCAGATGTGTTTTTGCATATTAACAATGAACTATTCAAAAAGGAAATTAAGGAAACAATCTCATTTAGAATAGCATCAAATAGAATAAAATACTTAGGAATAAACTTAACAAAGAGATGAAATACTTGTATACTGAAAATTATAAAACATTGATGAAAAAAAATAAGACAAAGAAATGGAAAGACATCCCATGTTCATGGATTGGAAGACAATACTGTTAAAATGTTTCTACTACCCAAAACAAGCTACGGATTCAATGCATTTCTTATCAGAAATCCCAGTGCCAATTTTTTTACAGAAATAGAAAAAAACTAAAGTTCCTAAAGATCATATGGAACCACAAAAGACCCCAAATAGCCAAAGCAATCTTGAGCAAGAACATAGCTGGAGACATTACACTTCCTGATTTCAAACTATGTTACAAAGCTGAAGTAATTGGGCTTCCCTGGTGGTGCAGTGGTTAAGAGTCTGCCTTCCGATGCAGGGGACACGGGTTCGTGCCCTGGTCTGGGAAGATCCCACATGCCACAGAGCAGCTAGGCCCATGAGCCATGGCCACTGAGCCTGCGCGTCTGGAGCCTGTGCTCTGCAACGGGAGAGGCCACAACAGTGAGAGGCCCATGTACCGCAAAAAAAAAAAAAAAAAAAAAAAAAGCTGAAGTAATTAAAACAGTATTGAACTGGTATAAGAACAGAAATATAGACCAATGGAACAGAATAGAGAGGCCAGAAGTAAACCATGCATATTCAATCAGTTAATGTTCAACAAGGGTGCCTAGAATACACAGTGGAGAAAGTATAATTTCTTCATTTAGTAGTGTCAAGAAAATTGGATATCCACGTGCGAAAGAATGAAGTTGGGTCTTTATCTTACATCATTCACAAAAATTAACTCACACGGATTAGAGGCTTAAGACCTGAAACTATAAAACTTTTAGAATATGGATATGACAGATAAAGCACAAGCAACAAAAGCAGAAATTAAGGCTCTGTGTCTATTTTAGCATGACTAGAGAACTAAGTTTGGTATCAGAGCAGTCTTGCATCAGCATCATGAGGGGAGATGAGAGACTGGTGAGCAAAACATTATTGTTAGATACACTTAGGGACTGAAAATACTCATATATTTTCTCTAACCGTGGTGAGTTTTTTCCCAGTGCTTCTCAAAATTTAATGTTGATAAGTACCTGAGTAGTTTGTTAAATATAGGTATTCCCAGAACCCCTGACAAGAGATTCAGACCTAGTAGGTTTATGGCAGGGCCCCTGAATTTGAATGTTTATAAAGGGGCCCATGGATTCTGATGGTCAGACAGTTTTAGGAATCACTGTCCTGCATTCCACTGATGGCTCAGGACTACCGAACATGACACATCTATGGCCAGAACCTATCATGATCAACTTAGATAACACTGATGTACTCTCCCAACAGATCATATACTCTATGAAGGCAGAGACTATGCCATTCTTGCTTACTATTATATCACCAAACTAAGCACTGTAGTTGGCACATAGTAAGCACTCAGTAAATATTTTAGCATACTGACAGTGCAGTGTTTCACTTTAAAGTTGTGGCAGTTCCAGCTCTCTGTAGGTACATGTGCAGAACAGGGGCTTTGCAATTTGCAATGTAATTTGTAACCTCCAGCCCCTAAATACTAATCGTGGGTTAATTTTATTAATCCCTAATTGTTTCCCACAGTAGATTATTAGTAGGTTATTCTTTAGTTATACGTAAAAACAAAAGTATTTGGAAGAATGTGCCATTTGCTGATGAAATGAAGAAAGGGTTCACATTTTAGAGCACTTTGAGCACTTTTCTGGGCCCCTACTTTGAGAACCACTGGTCCAGGCTATGGGTCAGTGTGGTAAATTGTGTCGCAACCATAAGACTGATTATCATCCACCATAGTCACTGTGGTGACTAAGAACCTTTCTGTCACCTTTTTCTCAGGCTCTGTTGTGGGCAAAGCAGCCATGTTGGTCAGATTTTCACATCATGATTACTTCTTTGGTTTCTGAGCTTATGTCCATTTAGTTTCTTCTTTAGGCTTTGTATGACTGCCATTTTGCCTATTTTTTTAAGTGACTAAAAGCCTCTTTATTTGACATTCCTTGTCTCCCAGATGACCAGGGCAGACAGAGCCTCAGCATGTCTGCATTTTGCCTTATTCTTTACTTTCCGTTACTAATAAATTTTGTTTTCTCTTGAATAGAGTTTAGAACAATGAGAATTGTCATCTATCTCTGGACCTCACGCTCCACACAAAGCTTTTAGTAAGCAGACATTTATTCTTTTACCTACAGCACAGTCCTTCAATCTGTCCTGTACCTGCTAATAGATCCTGTAGGAGTTACACTTGAAACTGCAAGTTGTAGGGATGCTTCACTCACAGTTTATAATTATGTCCTCATGTAAAATAGTATGTAAGGCCTCAACACTGTTGAAACGAAAGTTCTGTGTTTAGGGATTCACGATATTAGGTTAATGCTCTAATTTACTTCTCCACATTAGTGACAAACAAGTTCTGTGTGACTTTTGTTTCTTACCTGCTTCCAAAGTCAGTCTCTTCCCATGGGTTGAAGTTTGGGAATGCTTTATACAGAAGTGGTCCCATGAGACAGGACTATCTTCTCTCTCAACTGCCCTCCGTCTCCTACATTTGCCACTATGTAACTAAATTGGACCCCAGACTCCAGCTGGTATTCCCGGAGCAGCCTGAGAGTCAATGTGTTTGTTTAATTTCCACCTATGAAGCTATCCAGTGATTGAATTTCCCAGCAGTGACCAGTTAATTGGACTTTCAATGCACTCGCCCAAAAGACTGCTTTTGTGTGCTATCCATGGGTGTATTTGCAGCATTTATAGACCAGATTGCTTCCCTTTGACTACTTGGGTGAAAAATGATGGCGATTATATTAGATGTGCACGCGTGCGCACACACCCCCCCACACACAGACACTCACACACACACAGTTCTTTTCACCCCTCCCATTACAGTGGTCCAGACTTCCACCATCTCCTGTTGAGATGTCTCTGGTGGACTCCTCTAGCCTCTTTGGTCCCAGGTTAACCTCCCTGTGTGCAGTGGGAGATCTAGGTTCTGCACTGACTCCTCATTGCCCTCAGGATATGGTCTAAGCCCTTCAACAGCATTCAAAGGCCTTTCGTGCCCTCTGTTTCCATCTCCTCATGTTCCTTCCCCACGTCCTCTTCCTCCCATCTTAGACTCCATGCTACAGCCCACTGAATTGCATGTCATTTGCTCTCCCACTTCTGGACCCTGGAATAAACTCTTCACTTTGACTGGAGCACTCTTCTCTTCCTTCTTTTCTCATTCTCTCTTCCCTTTCAGCCTAGCTCTTTGTTGTTCTCCTTCAAGTCTCAGCTTGAACATGCCAGGCTTCAGGAGGCATTCATGGGCAATACATCCTGAGGAAGCTCCTTGCCCAGGAGCTTCCAGAGCACCAAGTACCTTCCCTATGAAAACCCTTGGCACACTGTGTCATAGCTGCCTCTTGACTTGCCTGTTTCCCCTCTCCCTTCTGCTGTAAAGACCATGAACTTAGGAACTATGACTTGTTCATTGTCACAGCTCCAATGTCTAGAACAAGGCTTGGCACACAGTAGGCATTCAATAAATGCTTGTTCTATAACAAAAGAATTTGTGTAGAGGCTCCACAATATACAAATGATTTTATGTGTATTCCATTTCATTTTTATAGACAGACCTTTCAGAATGGTATTTAATGACAATAATAAGAGGCTCAACAAAATTTGTTTTTAATATGGTTATTTTAATGATATGGTTAAATGTCCTGTTCTGTCATAGACCTAAGGCCATCCATAAAGTTAATTCTGTTTTATAAAATGTTTTGCAGTTGTTAAAAGAAAGACACCAAAAAAAAAAAAAAAAAACACCAAGTGGTATAAATATGTGACTATTTTATCCCATCAGTTACCATGGGATACCTTCCTTCAAAAACATCCTCTCTAAGATGGATGCCCATATCTATGATGATAAAGTCTATAAAGTAATCAACTTTGAGAGAGTAACAGTAAATAAATATAGAATGTCAATGTGATCAGGGATTATGGGTGTCAGAGACTGGCAGGAGAAAAATAGAAAATAATTATCCAATAGAAGAGCAAATACATCTAAGTTTTTTGAATGCTTATTGTCTTTTCTGTCAAATGTAAATTTGTGATGAGTTGAGGTATTTTACCATCTAGCTTATGAAACTCCACTCAATATATATGCCTCAAAATATTAAAATGGAAATGGAAACACTTGTGTCACAGATCAAATTGGACCTTATAACTAATTGTGCTTCCTAACTTCAGTACCTCCACTGTTCTCTTCTTGACCATAGATGATGGCTAGGAGATTTCTATAGATGTTTCTAAGCCAGACTTTTACCTGGTTTGAAAATCAGTTTAGATTCACTCGAAGAAAGAAAAAAATCCCCTTCTCTTCATCTGCCTCCAGGGCCTAACTCGTTATCTTTTGGAAAATACATTATCCCAAGAAAGAATTTCAGAAAATAGGCTTTAATAAAATATTTTTTTAAATCTTTAACTTTGAAAAGTGGTACAAATGAACTTATTTACAAAACAGAGAGTCACAGATGTAAAAAACAAACTTACGGTTACCAGGGAAGCAGGGGAAGGAGAAATTGGAGATTGGGATTGACATATACACACTACTGTATATAAAATAGATAACTAATGAGGACCTACTATGTAGCACAGGGAACTCTACTCAATACTCTGTAATGGCCTATATGGGAAAAGAATCTAAAAAAGAGTGGATATATGTAGATGTATAACTGATTCATTGTGCTGTACAGCAGAAACTTAACATTGTAAATCAACTATACTCCAATAAAAAATTTTCAGAGAATCTTTAACCTCAGTAATAGATTCTATAAAATAGATAAATTGTACTTAGAATCAAAAGCTTTCCCGTTCCCATAGTTTCAATATATTGTTATGGTCAGCCCTGACATTTTTGAAGTGTTTAGGGTATGCTTAAATTCAACATCGTTTAGGAGTTCACAGGAAGTTTTGAGGAAGTTTAGGAGTTTTGAGGGAAGAGGGTATTAAACCATCCATTTTGAGCTTATTTATGGAAGCGAAACTATTTAGAGCAGGAAGCTTGGCGGCAGTTTTGGCCTTTGGGTCTGTGCGTGATAGTGTTTCCTCTGACAGAAGTATGTCATGGTTTCTAAAACTGTGTAACACTGGTGACCTGACCCTAAGAGCACATGTTCTAGTGATTTATGGAATTTGGAAATTGTTTCCAATTGAGCCTCTCTCTTTGCTCTGAGAGATGTACACCTACTTGCTTTGAAAGTTCGGTGGTTCTCCAAAGATCCTCTTCTAGAATACCTTTGTGCCTTTTTGCCTGCTCCTCCGAGCATAACGCTGGCCCTCTCTCCCACTTTTACCTTTTTCAGATAGCTTTATTGGGTGTCCCTGACTCTTTCCCATTAGAATTCAAGAACCCTTCCTTGTGTTTTCATGGTATCCACTATAGAGCTGTGTACAGTTGCCACACTGTATTTTGAAATAATTTTTTTCTTGTTTTATATACATACCTCAATCCCTCTTTCTACATATAATCAGTTAACAGTTTCTTGGGTTTCTTTCCCTAAAACATAAATTTTGCATATTACTGATGCACATGAAACTAAACATAAACATGGATTTTAAAGAAATCGCATAAAAGACCATATTTTAGGCAATTTTTTTACTCTGCTTTTTATTTACTCTGTTTTGGATATATTTCTATGAATGCATGCAGGCCTGCCTCATTCTTCTAAACAGCTGCCGAGTAATTCTCTTTTATGGATGTTTTATAAATTATAATTACCCAGGCTCCCAGTTATGAACACTTTGATTGTTTGCCGCTTCTTGTCTTTACAAACACTGCAGTGAAGATCCCTAGTGAACTTCTGGGAGTATGTCTTCAGGATACATCCCAAACAGTGAGATTTCAGGGTCACAGGGCATGTGCTGTTTAATATTGGTGGATTAACTCTACAAAAAATTAGTTTCACACTTTATCAGGATAGCAGTGTCTGAAAAAATTAGTTTACTTTTCTCTCTCCCCACCTAGAAGGTGAGAAAATTGAGTGTAGGATGGTGCTTTTTATCTCTTGATCCCCAAAGCACCTAGCCCAGCGCTCAGTAAATATTTGCAGAAGGAAGAAATGACGAATGCAAAGTTCTACTCATATTTTATCCTGTGTTAACACTGTCGGAGTTATGCCAGTGGTAATATTAAAGTCGCACGTTAATGTGACACTCAGACAAGTTTGATAATTCATGGAAAGGTGTGGATGCAGTTGTGAATTCACCAGGCAATTACACACCATCTCTGCATTCATCTTATTTAGAGGCCCAGGAAGAGGAAGAAAGGATAGTTCCAGGATCCATCTATGTCCCATTTCTTTCAGGGGGCACCATCCCCTGGGGCCAGCAGACTTGCTGACTGGTGATTTGAGTGTGTGGATGGGGAGAAAGATGGAAGGGGAGAATCTTTTGTTCTTTGCCCCAGGCAGGGAGTGTGCACTCCTGCCAGACTAAGTGCTGCAACATCCATTTCTTCCTGTCATCCCATGATGAACATGAAAACTAATTGTGGATCCTAAGAGCCTAACAGAGAGACTCTAAACTCTCCAGCCTGACCAGCAAGGCCCTCCATCATCCAGCCTCAAGTGTGTGTCCTGCTACTCCCGGCTACTCCGGACAGCTGAAGACCTACTGTGGGCTTTGCCAGCCTGTATTTTAGGATCATTCTGCCTTGTTTCATTGTGAAGAGAATTTTCATCTTCCTGAGTCTTCTGGCTGTGAGAACCTTGGCTGTTGCCCCCATTTTTTCCTTTCCTTCTTTTTTTAACCAGCATCTCATTTCTTATTGTCTGATTCATGGATGCCAATCATTCTTAGTTCAGATTGGTTGCCATAGTGATTTTAATCTGCACCTAGTTTTTTAGTGAATGAACTGTAAATATGCCACCCATCTATATTCCAGCCTGGAGACTCAGAAAAGTTTTTTAAGACCTCCAGTGCTTTCCAAGGCACATTTATTGGAAATATTGTGTGCAGTCTACAATGCTGACACCCCGGGGAGAGGTGAGGGGAATCTGAGAGGTATTTACTTTCTCCTGGCTGTTCCTCAGGCTGACATCCATTTGGCTGATCAGCCCTAACTGGCTCAGGGCGGGTGTAATGAATGTCTTAGATTACCCAGTGACTTTGAACTTTAATTTTTATTAGCTTGGCTCACTCAAAGAGCACCTCTGTGCCACTGTAATCTTTAGGATGCCTCCTCTCTGCAGGCTGATAGGATTTATGGCTCCAGGGTTGGAAAAGCATAAAGATGAAATGGTCCTCTTGAGTGGTTTGTCTCTTCAGGTTAGTGTTAATGCAGAGGCTATATTTACGCACTAGATCCCAGGACCATAAAAAGTAAATCCACAACAGAGTGCTAAAAGATGACTCTTGTTTGGAACCATTGCCGCATCTAAAACTGACACTGCAATCAATGAAAACATTTTATTGGCCCTCTTGGGTTTTACTACGGAAAATCGCAAAGCTCTCTTACTCACGAAAAACAGGAACAGATTTTGTTGGTGGCCTTGAATCAATCTGTTAGATATATTTGGAGGAATGTGGATATTAGTGAAGTTGGATAGGAATTTTCAGGTGGTGCCAAGAAATAAGCTTCTACAAATAAACAATCAATCAAATAAACAAACACACAGACAGAAGTATTTGCATAGGTCTCACCAGTTGGCAAAATACTTTCACATATATCATATGTTCAATCCACCAACCCTTGGAAGGGCCAGGTGTAATTCGTAGTCATTCCATTTTAGAGATGAGGGCATTTGAAGTCCAAAGAAATTGAACGATGTGAGGTTGAAGTTTTCATGAGTGGCTTTAGTGCCTCTCCTATGTGTTATACTACATTTCTTCAAAACTACCAGCAAAGCTATAGTTGCTTCCATTCTAAATCCACCAAGTCCACAGAAGTAGGCTGAACATCAAGAGTGAAAAATAAAGTCACCATTTGTAAGATATTCAGCTTATTAGAATAATATGGAAAATCCACACAGATAGTTCAGTCACCTTTAAAAAAGACATCGACAACTTTATTTACTTGGATTATAAAAACATTCTGATTCTTACAGGATTGTTCATTTATCCCTTCATTTATTCATTTAAAATTTACTTAGAGTTTCTGCGCACCAGGCATTGTATATGCTATAGTAGCTGCACAAATGACTAACACATTATCCCTGCTTTTAAGAACAAAATAACGCTATTAGATAATGTTTCCTGATGCTAGCTTATGGTATTTTGGGCGAAGTGCTAAACACTTAAAATACTTTGTAACACTTATTTATAACCAGCCCCTTATATATCTTATTATCTTTATTTTGCAGATGAGGTAATTGAGGCTCACATCCCAAGTAAGCAGTAAGAGGCTGACCTGGATTCCATTCAAGGGCTGGTGTGATCCAGAAGCCTATACTTTTTAGCCTCTCTGTGACTCTTCCTTTCCATGTTCTGCTCCCTGGCTTGTAATCTGGGATAGACAGACACAGGAACAGAAAATGTAGCAAAAAACTAAGGGAAGTTCAATAACAAAGGAACGAATGAAGTGTTGTAGGAACACAGAGTGAGGAAAATTAGAGAGGATTTGCCTTGGTAGGTGGAACTTAACTAAGGTATTAAAATAGCCAGAGAACTTTTCTGTGCAAAGAAGAGTAAAAGGCATTGTAGGAAGAAAGGAAAACATAAGCAAAAGCATGGAGTCACATCTAAGGGTTTCAACTTTGGATACTGCATAGAGAGGACTCACTGTTTGTACAATGAACATTGCATAGAGAGTCTTCATTGGTTACCAAAAGTTTATTGAATCCTCATGGAGTTCATGGGGCTGTTTCAGTTGCTTGAGGTATTGATTATAACCCTGGCACGGTCCTGTCATTACTCTTGCTTTAAACTAAAAAAAGCTCCTCAGACTTTTACAGTAATCAGACCACAGAGAACAGCACCATGGCTGGACTAGTTGTTTTGGTAACACACAGCAGTATCCTTTCGATGCGTTGGTCTTTATCAGCCCTCTATAATGTGACGATTGCTACTTAAATATGCAAAAAGACTTCAAGTCTTCATCTAATTCACACAGGAGACTGTAGCATAGGTTGGAAAGCAGGGAGTATATAATCACCCAGGAGCAGAATGAATGAGAGTTGTCACCTGGCAAACAATGTATTACCCTAGATGGGATATATCCTTTCAGGTAGGGGGATGAGTGGAGGGTCTGTCCATTTCTTTACAGACTTGAAGACTTTGAGGTCTCTAATTGAAGGTACGATGTTACTGTCACTCACCAATAAGGATATCATATCATTAGGAGTCTGAGAATTTTATATCATTAAGAGTCTGAGAAAATCTTAACAGCATCCTAGGAGTACTCTCTATCCTTAAGGAGCCGTAGGAGAGTCCCAGAGCTTACTGGAAAAAAGAAGAGGAATGCTTTGGTGTAGTTAAATTCAACTTTTATTTTCAAACTGAAATTTTCCTGCCCCTATGTTCTATTTAGGAAGCAAGTAAGAAAGCTCCTCTATGCCTTTTGAGGTTAAAAAATAATTCCTATCCTCAGAGCATATGTAATTGTGACCTACTGACCACCATGACTAGAAAAAGATACTTGAATTCTTAGAGGAAGCTCGTGTATATTAAACAAGTAAAGGAAAAGGCCTTTTGGTAAAAGACAGCAGATTGAATATACAGGTTTTCCCCCCTTCTGATCCCTATTAAACACCCCTAACATGACAAAAGAGGAATAAAATGCATAAAACTACAAGGACAAAGAGAATGGTCCAGAAGATGGCACCAGATGAGAAATGTCAACAACATGTTGGAAGTTAGAAGGTGGATGGACAAGAGATAACTGACATAGTGGAGAGGAGGCAGCTGAAGCTACGTGGAAGGAAAGACAAGAAGAGGCTGAGTCTGTGACTCTGGCAAGTTGGCCCAGGGGGACTGAGGATTCCGGGTTGCTAAGGACATCCAAAGGGAAAGGGCTGGAAACAGAGGCATCCTCTGAAAGCCTGCGTAGGGTTAGGCTACCCAATAAATCACCCAACTTGTGCAGCCAAGTAACCTACCCTCCTCACCCTGCTAGGAACAGGGAGGGTGTTCTTCAGATAAATGAGAGGCTTTGGACTCAGAGACAACAAACCCAGCAGAGGGCAATGCTGAAATACTATACTGAAAATAGGGAGTTAAGTTAAAAGCTACTCATTGACTCACAAGACCCTTAATGTCTGTCCTGTGTATATCTCTCAGAATTCTAAATAGTTGGGCAAGAAATTGGAGAATTCCTTTCGAGATAAACTAATATGCCCAGCAAGCAGTGGGGGACACTACAATACTAACGCTTGACATTCCTCAAAGAAAGGGCCAGATCTCTGTTTGCTCATGTTACTGGAAAACCTGTCAGTAAATGTGTTATATTGCTATTTGCACTTTTTTCCTAACCAGTGCAGTTTTTTAAAATAATTGCCTTATGTACTTTAGGACATCCAGGATAATGTCATTAATATTAGAAGATTTCAGTGACTATTCCATAGTGTTGAAATCACTGGGCAGTTGTGCCAAAGGAGCATCTACTTATGAGTTCCCCGGTCAAAAAATCTTGAAAAATAACAGATATTTGGTACTGTAATGCAGCTTTTCTTCTCTTCTGTTCTATACTTGGTCCCTGGTGTATTGGTTAGGTATTGCCATAATAATGCTGCAAAAGAAGCTACTCTAAATCTCAGTGGCTTAAAAATATAAGGCTTTATTTCATGTAAGAGCGTGCAAGTCGGCTAGGGGATTGTTCTGGTGTTGGCTGGGCTCACTCATCTCGTTTGCGTGTGGGCAGCTGCAGGTGACCTGATGGCTCTGCATTTCTCGGCTGCATTCTTTCTGTGAGCCTCTGGGTGTCTATGGGGTCAGCGGGATGTTGACTGGTCTCCGATTGTTCAGGCTGGGAGGATGACTGGGGGCGACTCAGTTCTGCTTCAGTGTCTCATCCTCCTGCAGTCTCCTCTGGATGCATTCTTGGCAAAGGCAGAGGAGCAAAAGGGAAACACACCCCAATGTGCACGTGATTTTCACGCCTCTGCTTACATCATGTTTGCTAATGTCCCAGTGGCCCAAGCATGTCACATGGCTGAGTCCAGACTCAAGGGAGGTGAAGAATTGGGTCCATCAATGCCATCAGTCTGCCACATCTGGCTCCACCTTATTCCTCCATCTCCCCTTTGTATTATATATGGACTTCACTCTGCAATTTAGGGAGTGTAAATTTGGGGGGTTTTCTTCACCCAACAGTCTGCTCTTGGCTTAAGGGACCTCAAGCTATGCACTTTTTATCAGTTTACTGAAATATACAATTCAGCACGAAACAAGAATCTATTTGCCTTTGAAAGCCACTGGCATAAAAAGGAATCCCTTAGAGGTTGAGGGAAACTAGTTTAGACAGCAGACTTCCTGTTCTTTGAAATGTGGTTATGAAGGGTTTATCCAAAATGGGACTGGATTTACAAATCCCCTTTCAGAGTTGAAGTGATAGAGTCACTTTAAAGCTTCCTCTGATCCATCTTCAAAGTCCAAACTCTTGGACCACATTTAGGGTGGTGTCCCAGTGGAGGAGACACGTCAGCACTTGGTTTCAGGGCTCAAGCTGGGTGACCTTGACAAATCACTTGACTCTGTTTCCTTTTCTGAGAAAGTGTGGTGATGCTTTTTAAAGAAAACCTACCTTAGAGTAGACTTAATGATTAAATGACAAATGGGTGATGATACCTAATCTAAATATATACAATTATAGGTCATTAAAATGTTAAATATTATTATGGCAAAAACTATTTTATTATTAACTTACCCTGTGACAGCATTAACAACAACAATAATAGCTTTCATTTGCCAAGTGTGTATCATGTTGATAAACATTTTACCTCCTTAATTTTATTTAATCTTAATGGGAATGCTATGGAAGTTAATATTATCCCTGTTTTATAGAAAACCAAGTTTTAGAAAGGTCAAATAACTTACCCAATTTCACATGGTATTGAAGGGAATGTAACAAAAGGAATCTGGCAGTACAATTCCGGAAACTGTCTTTTTTTTTGGTGGTACGCGGGCCTCTCACTGTTGAGGCCTCTCCCGTTGCGGAGCACAGGCTCCAGACGCGCAGGCTCAGCCGCCATGGCTCACGGGCCCAGCCGCTCCGCGGCACGTGGGATCCTCCCGGACCGGGGCACGAACCCGCGTCCCCTGCATCGGCAGGCGGATTCTCAACCACTGCGCCACTAGGGAAGCCCCTAGGGAAGCCCCGGAAACTGTCTTCTTAATTACTCTTCTCATGCCGTACATTTTGCCAGTCTTGTGCAATTGTGAATCTTCTGCACTCTCCAGAGTGTTCACCCCAGAACTAATTCCCATGATGAAGCAGGTCACATTCAACAGAAGTTATTATACTACTACTTATCTTTATTAAGCCCTTAGTGTGTCTATCATAGTGCTAAAGACTTTGAAAAAATGTGGTCCAGACCTATAGAAAGTAAATAGCTTATAGCCAGCATGGGTGGAAGGCAGGGGAATGATGCCATTGAGAGGACCCTGGAGGGCTCTACATATGAAAATTACTTTTATTTGTCCAACAGTCATTTATTGGAAAACTACTATAAGAAAGGTCTGGAGGTTAGAGAAATGAGTAAGGCAGGCCTGGCCCTGAAGGAGCTCAGGTTCTAGTGAAGAAGACACACACACACACACACACACACACACACACACACACACACAATGATGATGCGGCATGGGAAAGGGCTGAAACAAAGACCTCTATGATGAGACTGACTTTGGTTTGGATGTGAGGGTGAGGAACAAGGGCCGAGTTCAGGGAAGGCTCCATGGAAGAAGTGGCAATCTGGCTGAGTCATGAAGAATGAGAAGAATCTCCTCAGAAAGAAAACCAGTAAATAAACACAAAAGTCGGAACGGCTCTTTGATATGATCAACCACAGTAGGTGCATGACAGAGTGGGAGGGTGAAGGCACGGTGGGAAATGAATGTTGAGAGGCAAACAGGGTCCAGATCATGAAGGGTCATGCTGAGAAAATGGAGATGTTTCTTAGAAAAATGGGAGCCATCGATTTTTAAGAACCTGAAAATCCATCATTAAGTAAAAGCTGCAATGGTAAAATGCTTCAGTACCTGTGTCGGGCAGGGTTTGCCCTTGTTTTCCAATAGGACCAGCAGAGGCCCAGAGCGGAGGTGCCACTTGTCCAATGCCATCCGTCTAGCTGAAAGGACCTTCCTGTGAGACCACGTGGCATCCCCACACTGACAGAATCTGGGAAGACAGGCTGTCTCGTGCACTGGCCCCTGCAAAAGCAGAGCTGCTACAAAATCTGTTTCTGAGAAGTTCTAATTCTTCTTCCCTTCTGCTGGTGCTGGAGAAGCTGGGATGCTGACAGAGCAGGCTCCTAGCACAGCCAATGACCTCATTCTCTGACACCTGTAACAGCAGTGTGGACGTGAGCAAATCATGAAGGTGTACGCAGGCCTGCACCTCAGTCCACAAAGTCTGCTATTCCATGACTGGAACGTGATGTGAAAGAACGAGGCAACTTGGAAGCCAAGAAGAGCATCTGCATTTTCATGCTGTGAATTAGTAAGCAAGCTGTCACTGTGGATTCCCCTAATGCCATCTTTTGTTTCTATCAGTCTGAAAATACTTCAGAAGTCTCTTTGCCTCTGGCCCCATGCTTGACTGGTCATCACTGCTAGGCTCTGGTTACATCCAGGGCATTAATTTTAAGCTCTGGGAATTTCCCACCTGTTTAAATTAAAGAAGTTGCCAGGTTTTTGGTAAGCCTGTTTCTATGATTTCTTCTAGATGAAAAAGACAAACTGTTCTGCAAGAGTTACAAGAAAGAAAGTGCTTGTTCACATGTTATGAATCCACTTTCATTCATATGCTCCCTTCTTCCCTTTGAAACCTGCCTCACTTACCCCACCCATCCCCTGGGTCTTCAGGTGAGAATTGTTCCAGAGGAATACTTTGACACATCCACAGAAGAAGGGTGAGCCACCTAGATTAGCATCACTTAGGCTCCACTTCATCATCTACCATTTATGGAGCACTTCCTCAGGACTAGGTTCTCTGCATAGTACATTATGTGCCTTACCTCATTTACTCCTCTCAAGAACCCTAAAAGCATGTGCTACTTTTATTCTCATTTTACCAATGAGGAAACTGAAGCTTGGAGAGCTCACACAGCTAATGAGTGCTG
Organism: Physeter macrocephalus; assembly: GCF_002837175.3. Classification (NCBI taxonomy): domain Eukaryota; kingdom Metazoa; phylum Chordata; class Mammalia; order Artiodactyla; family Physeteridae; genus Physeter; species Physeter macrocephalus. The sequence continues at coordinate 139,651,717 of NC_041221.1, forward strand.
AGGTCAAAGTGAAATCCAGGACTGCCTGTCTCCAAAACCACTGCTCTTTGCAGTCTCTGACGTTAGCTTTACATGATCTCTCTGCACAGTTATTGTTCAGTTGCTACCTTCTCTCCTTTCCCCCTACTTCCCCAGCATATTGCATTTCCTTCCTCACCACCTCTCCCCTCCTACTCTTGTCCTCGCCCAAGCTCTTGGTGGCGCACTCAATCTCTCAACATTTATGGAATACATATAGTGTGCCAAGCTTCCTGCAGAGTGATTCTGTTTCTCTGTGTTTTTATTTCTCTATAATACCTGATGTGGTACTGGCAGAAAGTACTTAATAACTATATGGTGTTGTTAGGTGTGGTCCAGCGCCCTCGAGAACTTCGATAAATGCCATATTTTAGCTGACACTCCCAAAGATGGGAAGCACTTTTGCCTGCTTTCCTTTCTCTCCCTCCCCTTCTCCCTCCTTCCCTTCTTTCCTTCCACAAATATTTGTCATATGAGTGTTCAATACCAAATATTGTGCTAGGTGTTTGAGGTACAGATAAAATGCAGTGTGAGATGAATATAATTAAAACATGTTTCTGAGCCACTGTGAGGATGCAGTGCATGTCTCCTGGGCCTCTGGTAAATGCTTATCCTCCACTCAACAGTAAGTAAGATAATGCTTTCACTGATGCCTTTTATAAAAATCCCCAAAAGAACTAGACTATTGGGCAAGAAGGGCAGCACCAAAGATTAAATGAAGGAGGAGGGGGCTTTGGGTAATTCTCATGCATTCTGTTCATCCACTAGAAGCAAGGCAGGTGGGATACTATGGTCATGCTTGCAAATCAGGATCTGCAAGGCACAAGTAGAGAGAGGAGTTTGACGAGAACCCTGGGAGATGGATGAGGCTGCCCTGGGGCATGAATCGCCCAGCCTGGATGTGTCCAAATTTCTCTAGCTATGTGACTGGCTGGCTTCATAAATGGCTAACAGGAACAGGGAACTCTCTTTTTTTCCTCTGGTTGAGGGGTAGAGATGGAGATAGGGTGATAACAGGACACTATCCCACCTTGCTCACTTGGGGAGAAATCGTATTTTCCAAATCAGAAACACACATCAAGGGACATTCTGTTAGGGATTGAAGCCAAATCTGGGCTCTGTACCCCAACACCAAGTTAATTCTTGGAGACAGAGTTTCGATGAAATAGAAAAGAATAGCTTTATTGCTTGGCCAGGCAAAGGGGGCCACAGTGGGCTAATGCCCTCAAAACTGTGTGTCCCGGCCTGGAGGGGGTAGTGAGGAGTTTTATAGTAATAGTTCAAAGAGGACATGATCAGGTCATGGACGTTCTTCTGACTGGTAGGTGGTGAGGTAAGTAGGAGTCAGCATCATCATCCTCCTGGTTCCAGCTGGTCTGGGATCTACATGCTTGTGGGCAGCTTACCATTAACTTCTCCTACCTGGTGGCGGTTTCAGTATCTGCAATACAGCTCAAAGATATTGTTATATATATCCCTTGAGGGTTGAATCAGGACCCTGCCCCAAGGCTGCACTATTGTTTCTTTTGACTGCTCCTCCCTTGTCTCTGCATCCCCTCCCTTCCCTAATTAGCAACTCTTTGAACTGCCCCTTGGAACTCAGGGAAGTTCATGGAGCCTGAATGAAGCCTATCTCCTATAATCAAGAAATGGGGGACACAGAAAGGCTTTTGTGCCCAGGAACTCCACAGGTTCCTGCTTGGTACCAGGATTAGGCGATGGACTCTAAAATGGCATTCCTTCTCATGCCTGCCCTTAGCCCATCTTATGGACCCCTCTCTGTCCTGAATGGAGGGCATAGCAAAAGATCTATTTCCTCAAAAGAGATTTGAATATCTGCAATGAACAAGACTCCATGTTAGACAGAGTGGATTAGTTTCATTACAAGCAAAAAACACCTTCAGAAGAGTGAGACTGTCATACAGAGTGAAGTAAGTCAGAAAGAGAAAAACAAATATTGTATATTAATGCATATATGTGGAATCTGAAAAAATTGGTATAGACGATCTTATTTCCAAAGCAGAAATAGAGACAGACGTAGAGAACAAACGTATGGATGCCAAGTGGGAAAGGGGTGGGGTGGGATGAATTGGGATATGGGGATTGACATATATACATTATTGATACTATGTATAAAATAGATAACTAATGAGAACCTACTGTATAGCACAGGGAACTCTACTCAGTGCTCTGTGGGGACCTAAATGGGAAGGAAATCCAGAAAAGAGGGGATATATGTATACATATAGCTGATTCACTTTGCTGTACAGTAGAAACTAACACAACATTGTAAAGCAATTATACTCCAATAAAAATTTTTTAAAAATAAGTAAATAAAATTGGTTTAAAAAATTGTTAAAAAAAAGAGTATTCATATTGTTGATCTTTAATTTCATGAAGCAGAACAGGTTGCATCAGTTCACCCACTAGTAACTGGTTGATTCAGTGCATTGTGAGAAGGCACCCCTGCAGCTCTGAGCTCGTATTTCTCAGCCACAGTAGGACATAGAGTTTGGATTTTAGGGAACAGGGTATTCTCACTTTCCTGTAGCATATGCTCATATATTTGTTAAAGAAACAAGCTGAGCTTGCCTAGCCCCATAGGAAATGTAAGTACCTTTCTCTCATTCTTTGTCACCCATTAACAGCACACATTTCTGTAACCATGGGATTCGTGAATTGGTTTTATGCCATTTCTTATGTTAAGTCATTTCATAGAAAATTTTCAGTAGTATGTTATTACCTCACCTTCCTTTCAGAGAGTTCCTGGGAATAGCTGCAGTATGGGACTGGCCGCAGAGTTATATTATGTTAAGAAGTTTAATTAGCAGAAAATGCAATATAACACACATGTCACACATTAATTTTTTTTTTTTTTTTTTTTTTTTTTTTGTGGTATGCGGGCCTCCCCCTGCTGCGGCCTCTCCCGTTGCGGAGGACAGGCTCCGGGCGCCCAGGCC
>NC_041221.1:139654754-139658128 GCF_002837175.3 Physeter macrocephalus
GGGCCTCCCCCTGCTGCGGCCTCTCCCGTTGCGGAGCACAGGCTCCGGACGCGCAGGCCCAGCGGCCATGGCTCACGGGTCCAGCCGCTCCGCGGCATGAGGGATCCTCCCAGACCGGGGCGCGAACCCGGTTCGCCTGCATCGGCAGGCGGACGCGCAACCACTGCGCCACCAGGGAAGCCCCACACATTAATTTTTATAGGCTGCATGCAAATTAGATGTTGAAAATTCCTGGGTGATTTCAGTCTGCAAGCCCATTTTCCTCAACTATATTATTTATGTTTTATTCTTACCGAGGATTGAGGTAAGAGTTTGGGGCTCTCATTCTTTTTTTTTTTTTGGCCGCACTGCGTGGCTCACGGGATCTTAGTTCCCCAACCAGGGATCGAACCCATGCCCCCTGTAATGGAAGCATGGAGTCCTAACCACTGAACTGCCAGGGAATTACCTCATTCTTTCACTCCTTTGTTTGGAAGATATTTCCTGAGCCTCCGCGTATGCTGGGCACTGTCTTGAACAAGGAGAACACAGCAGTGAACAAAATAGGTAAGGGCGCTGCTCCTATGAAGCTTACATTCTGGATCAGTGCTCTCCAACAGAAGTTTCTGTGATGATGGACAGGTAATGTGATCAGATTAGATTAGGGGCTGCTTTGCTGTCCACTAACCGCATGTGGCTATTGAGCATTTAATACATGGATAGTGCAACTGAGGAGCTGAATTTTTAGAATTATTTAACTTGTTATATTTAAATATAAATAGCCACACAGGGCTAGTGGCTGTCGTATTAGAAAGCACAGTGGTAGTGCAAGACTGACTGTAAACAAGTAGATGCAGAACCGATGTCTATTCAGATTGTTAAAAATGCTGGGAGGGAATACACAGGTGATGTGATGGGCCGAACTTCAGAGAGAGGGACTAGAGAGGGATGGGTGAGGAGGAGCCAGACTTGCTAGGAGCTGAAGGAAAAGGACGGCAGGTAGAGGGAAAGGCAGCCTTACACATGTGGCATGAGTTTTCTCAGGAGTGCCCTGAATGTGCTGAATGAATGTATCTCTTCCTGCTGAACTTCTGCCCCTTCCCAGACCCACACCTGGGCTGGAGGCGTCTACTTTGGATGAGCCTCTCCTCCGGGAGGACCGGTTCTGCCTGGGAGCATGGCTAGGCTTTAGACTGGCCAGGAAGATCCCATTCCTCTCTTTCCCAGTGGAGCCATGTCTTCCCTGCCATACAGCTGATGGCGGAGCTGACCCATGGCCCAGTGGTTCTGGCCATGCCCTTTCAGCTTCTCACACTCCAGGTGTCCACAGGTGGCACAGGAGATATTTGCTGCCTAACCTACTTTCCGCATCTAAATCTTTTCTGATTTCTCTGGAAAGAGAAGAAAATTCCTTGCTCTGAAGTCATTTCTTTATCCGTGTTCCAATGCCTGTAACTCTTGGTCTCTCCACCATCTCTATTTGTCCCCTTCCCACCCCTCCCTTGCTAATCTGTTCACTGACTCTTCTCCCTGTAGCATCTCCCAGTGGCCTATCTATGTTTCTGTTTCTAGTGTTCTCTTTTCATAGCACTTCAAAGCACTTGCACGTGCAGGAACACATTTGATACTTGAGGTGTGGCTGGTACTATCAGTATTACTATGACTATCATAGTCTTTATCATCACCATTCCCATCCCCATTTTTATAGAGGAGAAGAAAAAAGGATGCTAGGAAGCTGCAATGCCCTGACCCAAATCACCAAGATGCTCAATGGCCCAGCCCAAATATTTGACTTCCAATTCAGTGTTTTTTCCCAAATACTCTGCTCATCCTCATCTTGTTACTTCAACCTATTATCCTTCATTGAATTGTCTCTCAAATTTGAGACCTTGAAGAAGCCAAATAAATTGCCTTTTTTCCCAGTGTGAGAAGCTCTATAACATCTGCTTTTTCCGTGATCACTCACATGGCCCAGGATAGTTGCAAAGGGGTGGTATTCTAAATAATTTAGAACATGCTGTATTATTTCAAAAAACTTAACTGATGTTAAAAAACTGAATTAAAAAAATTTCCTAGAGAATTCTTGGATCTCAAAGTACATTTTTTGTAGATTCCTAGAGCTTGAAAAATACTGATTTGTGGGTATTTTTGATGTTTAGTTTGGTTGACAACCCTATTTAGAGAAGGCAGACCCTTTCTCTAGCAGCCCTGACCGATATCTATCAGCCCCACTATTTCCTTTTACAAGTGCACTGTCCGGAGGATAGAAGGGAGAGTAACCCGGATGCAGGCAGCTGATAGAAATCCCGTGGGAGAGGTGAAGACGGGTCTGCAGGCTTCCCAGTTTTATAACGCGCTGACATACTAATTTTTTGCAGAACTCATGAGTTATACGAAGTTAGTGACTTTCCCCAGATTCCTTGGTAAGTAGTACAGTTTTTAGTCCCGTGCTGTCCCTCATTGCTGCAGTAAACTCCCAGTAAATGAGGACTTCTGAATTGCAGCCACTTGATGGGGGGCTGTTGAATCTTGGTACTCAGAGCTGTGAGTATGCATGTCCAGACAAGGAAACATTACTTGCAGCATTAAGCAATTAATATCTTAATGAGATTATGCTATTTCTCTTTTAAGGTAAACCAGCATGGATGGTTCAGTTTTCTCTCTTTTTCTTTTCTTTTTCTATTCTTTAAAACCCTCTTGATATTTCCACAGACTGCAGTTATTATTGGTCCCCTCTGTTACACGTGGCTGCTTTGTGCTAAGACCCTCAGATATTTTATTTGCTTATTAGAGTGGCATGAAGCTTGTATAAGTGTTCCATGCTAAATAAGACTACCCCTAGATTCAGGTACATAAGAAAAACTTATTGATAAGAAGCAAGGCAATTGTATTTCAATTAAAAAAATAGAGTCTGGACACCACTGAAGTAAAATATACTTTAAAAATAGGTTACAGGGGCTTCCCTGGTGGCGCAGTGGTTGAGAGTCCGCCTGCCGATGCAGGGGGCACGGGTTCGTGCCCCGGTCCGGGAAGATCCCACATGCCGCGGAGCGGCTGGGCCCGTGAGCCATGGCCGCTGAGCCTGTGTGTCTGGACCCTGTGCTCTGCAATGGGAGAGGCCACAACAGTGAGAGGCTCACGTACCGCCAAAAAAACCCACAAAAAACAAAAAACAAAACATGAGGAAAATGAGGCACACAGAGGTTAAATAATTTACTAATTAGTCATTTAGCAAAAAAAAAAGAAGAAGAAGAAGAAGAAGAAGAAGCCTTCAGGGAATTCCCTGGAGGTCCAGTGGTTAGGACTCTGCGATTCCACTGCAGGGGGCAAAGGTTCAATCCCTGGTGGGGGAACTAAAATCCCGCATGCTGTGCAGCACGGCCAAAAAAAAAAAA
>NC_041221.1:139659498-139684704 GCF_002837175.3 Physeter macrocephalus
CTGCCGATGCAGGGGGCACGGGTTCGTGCCCCGGTCCGGGAAGATCCCACATGCCGCGGAGCGGCTGGGCCCGTGAGCCATGGCCGCTGAGCCTGTGTGTCCGGACCCTGTGCTCAGCAATGGGAGAGGCCACAACAGTGAGAGGCCCGCATACCACCATAAAAAAAAAAAAAAAGTTACGAAGTGGAATAGAGTGTGTGTGTCTGGTGGATCGTGGGTGAGAATGCTTATGATCAGCAAGTCACGTTACTGCCATTCAAAATGTTTTCTGGAGTTTTGTGATCCTTGTCTTTGTTCTCTGTCTCTGTCCTCATCTCTCCCTCTTTGACTCTTTTATAAGCACGTCTTGATCATCCTGTGCAAAGTGCAGTGCTGTATCTTGTTGGGTCAGTCATGGGTCCCCGCCTTCCAGGCATCTACGCTTTAGTGAACAGAGGCATTGCTCAGCTTGGCTGACAAACAGTACAGTATGATGTAACAAACACAGTAGCTGTGATGTGATTAATGTACTATTTGGATAAAGAAAGGGACCATGTAATTCTTCCCCAGGAAGCTTTTCCAAGGAGTTGACATTGGACTTGGGCCTTGGACAATAAGCCTTCACCAGACACAGAAGGAGAGGTTGGGAAAAGAACATTCTAGGCCGCAAGAATAACACGAACAATGATCTGAAGACATGAAAGTGCAAATCCTGTTTGGAGAATGGGGAGGTATTCCTTGTAGTGAGAGAGAAGGAAGTGTCTTCATAAAGGGTGGTGAGCAATGACTCTGGAAAGGGAGGGTAAGGCCAAATGCAAAGGTATGTCTGTGCCAGGCTAATGGATTTGAACTTGATTTTGCAGGTAATAAGGAGCCAAATGTTTGAAAGCAGGAGCATAATATAATCATGTCTACTCTTAAAAATACAATAATATCAATAACCTTGATTCCATCTAGTTTAGGGACTGATATCAAGGAGAGGAGGAAGGTCATCAGGATAAAAATGTGAAGGGAGTGCAGGTGATAGCGAACTTGAACGTTCACACTGGGTACCAAGAGGAGAAATACAGGCAGAGGATGATAGCTAAACAAATATAAGGGAATCAGTGGTGTCAGCTGATAACCTCACACCCGAAACACCTGTGACACACATATACTCTCTTATTCTCGCCCCTGAAATTGAGCTACTTGAAAAATTCTTTTGATTGTCCTTTCTGTCCTTAAGCCTTTCATTCCAGGTTTTCTGTCCTATAGCTAATTGCTCTTCGGTTTCCATGGTAGCAAAACCTAACAAATTGAGCACAGTCCCCACAAAGTACTGAGTTGTGGATGTTAAAATTTACGATAGAGCAATTTGGTTGTGCCCTGTTCCAAAGAAATGGAGACCCTTAATTTTTCATCTGCTTCAATGGCAGCACTCGCTATGATTTCAGATCAAAAGGTGGTGCAAAATTATTTTTGAATTATTTTAACATGTGAAATCTGAACATTGGAATGATTTATGGAAATAAATCATCTTACTTGGCACTAATGGGTTTTTGTTTCATCTTCCAGCCATTTATTTTTCACCTCTCTGAATATCCTCTGCTCTGCTGATACCAACAACTCACTTCTGAAGCCAGTTCACTGTCTGCTTATAAATACTGAGTCAACCAGCAAATCACATTTAATTAGACTTTGTTCATTCCACTTAGCTTTTAAGATGGTAACATGCCTTTTAAACTGTACAAACCTTGGTAATCTAAATAAGAACAGACCTGATAAAATCTTAATTAAATGTAGACCAGGGCTAATGTTTGCCACCTGCTTCTGCCAGATGTGAAGGAACCCTTGAAAATAGTGTCTGCCCCAGCGGGCAATATTCAGACCCTGATACATTCTGGGGAAGTATAGAGCCCCGTAAGCACTTTGCTTTTGAGAAATCTTTGAATGAACTCCTGATGCTGGTCTGCCCTGTGTTATTGCTCATGCCCCCTGTTTGGGGAACGCTCTGGCTTAATCACATTTGAACACAAACAATAATTTCCAGGTACATTTATACTATTTCTTTGGTCAAGAGGGTGAAGCTAGAAGAGGTGTAAATGAAGCAGTGCAATAGTTAAAAATGAAGCTTTAGAGGCAGGCAGAGATCTGTAGGATTTCTGCCCCTGTTTCACACTAGCTATGCAACTCAGCATAATTTGCAATCTCTAAGCCTTGGTTTCTTCACTTTAAATTGGGTTTAGTATATTGAGCTTATTTTGTGTCATTATTGTAAAAATTAAATAAAATCATGCATGTAAAGGGCACAGACCAGTGCCTCACAGATGGTTAGAACTCTATAAATATGTACATATTATTATGTACTATATGAGAGGGCAGAGCAAGAGTCCTCTAGCTACAGCATTTCTTGGTAATGCTATTTTACCACTGGAGCGCTTTCCTAGGTTTAAGGAACTAACATTTAATGATACTGAGCAGTATGCAAATATATGCAAATACTGAATTTCTATAGGCAGATAAACATTCCTGTGACCTAGTTTATTTGAATAGTAACATGGAATAAAAGTAAGGGGCTTGAAACTTATGTACTCTGGTAGTTTATTTCGTTTTATTTTATTTCATTTCATTTCATTGCATTTTTTGGAGCAGAGAAAGGTTTATTTCAGGGCCAAGCAAGGAGAACAGGTGGCTTGTGCTCAAAAAACCTAAACTTGCAGTAGTTGTTTTAGAGAAAAAAGTCATAAAAGGGATATTTGCCTCTTGAAAAAATTTAATTAATTCAGAGATATATACATGCTGTATCTTCTTGACTTGAACTCTCCCCCAATTATAAGACTTGCCATATATTAATAAGAGGTTTCCTTTTTTTGGCAAGAGGGAGCAAAGAAATACTTAATAGATACATATTTTGATTATATAGTGAATTCTGATTTCATAAATATTAAAATATGGAGAAAAACAACTTATAATTGAGAAAATATAGTAAAGATGAATACCTCATATATTATTTTCACTACCTAAAGATAACCATTATTAACCATTGGAATATATTTTCTAAGCTCTTTAAATTATGTACATAGTACACACACACATGCACACATATATATATATACAATTTAATTTTATTTTATTAAAACATGTACTACAGGATGTCTGCTTAGAAATACTAAATTTATTTAGTATATATAAAGATATGTACCATGAACACCATCCTGCAACTAAAAGAAATAATTCTGTAACTTGCTTTTGTCACAATATATCATAGACTTTTTATCAATGTCTTTTACATTGAAAAACAGAAGCTAGCCAGTGTTTGAGAGGCCTTTGCCACATTCTTTTGGGTTGGCCAAAAAGTTCGTTTGGGTTTTTAAACCCAAACGAACTTTTTGGCCAACCCAGTAGAAAGCTACGCCATGGCTCCTTGGAATCAGAACTAAAAAGAGGAGGATTTAGGTCAGCATCACTCACTAATTACTGCACCCTGTACCACACCAATTGTAAGAAGTGCTATTGATTAGTCTATTATGTATGTGTGAAATTTTTGATTTTGTCATTCTCTCATTGATATTGTTCAGTAGATCGTAAGCTTTTATTATCATGAACTCTTTTGAGAATCTGATAATAGCTCTGGACCCTTTCAAGCATCCAAGATGTGCATACACTTTCAGGGACTTTATGATCCCCCTAGAGTTCACCCTTAGCCCCTCTCTACCCCACCACCTATGACCAGTTAAAATCCTTAGAGCCCCTAAACTATGTAAAAATTACCTGCCATATTTAATCACACATAAAACAATAATAAACTGTAAAACACAAAGCTTTAATATATGTTGAAATTAAAATATCTTAGTTCTAGATATTATGATTGCAAAATTTGGAATACACTCATTGAAATAGAATGAAGTCATTTATGAGGATTCCTTCTCTACTGGGTGTGAAATATGTGCTCAGTCTATCTCTTGGTTAATATAAAAATTAACTTCACCTGTGAACCAGAAAGCACAGTGAATTAAGTGAATTTAATATAAGGCTTACAAATCAGTGCATACTCTGCTACTCTAGGGTATAACTTCCAAATTTTCTTTTAAAGCACCATGTATTTGAAAGTATTATAGCCAATAATACCTAATATTTACTGAGGACTCAACATGCTCTTGGATCTTTAAGTACTTTGCCTGCCTTATCCTGTTTGGTCCCCACAACATTCCCAGGATTTTATCAACCTAATTTTATAGATGAGGGAACCTAATTTTATAGAGATAAAGTGAGTTGCCCAATGTTACACGTGTAGAAAGTTCTGGAGTCAGAAAACAAACCTATGACTACCACATTTATGGCCTGCCCTCTGCCCATTCTATAGATTGGCACTTTCAGATGACAACAATATTGAACATATTATTTGAGATATAGTTGTCTGGTTAGCTCCTGTCCACATGGCCTTAACTTTGCAGATCAAAACAAATATATAAACAACATTGAAATAGAAAAATAAATCCCCCAATCTATGTTCTTGCTGTTCAGTTCATAGGCTTATAGAAGCAATTTTCGGAAGATGGCCACTTACATTTAAGGAATATCAAATCTCCAACCTAACTCTCAAACTCAGTTTTTTTTTTTTTTTTTTTTTGTGGTATGCGGGCCTCCCTCTGCTGTGGCCTCTCCCGTTTACATTTAAGGAATATCAAATCTCCAACCTAACTCTCAAACTCAGTTTTGTTTTTGTTTTTTTTTGTGGTATGCGGGCCTCCCTCTGCTGTGGCCTCTCCCGTTGCGGAGCACAGGCTCCGGACACGCAGGCCCAGCGGCCATGGCTCACGGGTCCAGCCGCTCCGCGGCACGCGGGATCCTCCCGGACCGGGGCGCGAACCCGGTTCCCCTGCATCGGCAGGCGGACGCGCAACCACTGCGCCACCAGGGAAGCCCTCAAACTCAGTTTTTATGTTAAGAAATGTGAAGCTTCTGGAGGAGTGTTACCCATTGGGAAGATACAGGTAGTAAAAGCATGGTGGGCTAGCCAGAAGACCCACTGACATGGTGTTTCTCTCACCTTCTGTGGTCCTTGTTTTCTTTCCATAAAATGGTGAGTGGTGATACAATCCAATATCGCTTACATTTCTCATATTAATGTGTCCTCCTACATGTCATTTCTTTTTCTTTTTTAACCTACTATTTTTCTGTAGTTTCTGACAGTTGGTCCTTTATAATCATTCTCTACTCTGCTCCTTCCTTTCTTTTACCCCAGATTTGTTCAGACCAGTCTCAAGCATGTATTAGTAACACACCATGCTGATTTTTGCCTTTCCCCCACCCCTAGCAGTTTCCCCTTGCCCAGAGTGCCCTTCCTGTCTGTTCTCTCTATTAAAATCCCTTCTATTTTTCTAAATCAGCTTAAGTCTAGTAAGGTCAGTCCATTTGGGAGAAATATCTCTGTAGCTTCTGAGACATTGAAAGGAGAAATTTTAGCCTTTGTTGACCTCCCTCTCAGGAGCTTGTAGAACACAATTAAATTCTCAATTTTTCTGAGTTTATTGCTCTCTTGTTTCATACGTGAATGTACTTTTCCTAAGAAGATTGCAAAAATTTTAAGGCAGGGACTATGTCTTATACTTCTATAATTCCCGCATAACTTAACATGGTTAGAATCTCCCACATTTTTACTCAGTGAAACATGCATTGATATGGTCTGAATGTTTATGTCCCTGAAAGTTCACATGCTGAAACCCTAACCTCTGAAGGTGATAGGTGGGGCCTTTGGGAAGTGATTAGGTTATGAGGGCATAACCCTCAGGAATGGGATTAGTGCTTTTATGAGTCTTCAGAGAAACTCTTAGTTCTTCTGCCATGTGAGGATACAAAAGAAGTCTGCAACCCGGAAGAGGGCCCTCACCTGACCATGCTGGCAGTTCCCTCTCATTTCAGGTTTTGCTCCAGAATATAATTATGTCCATTGTAGGATCAGAAGCTATGGCCTTTTCTTGAAATTTGAAATCTTCTGGGACAAATTATAATAGGGAGAAAATGATGAAATAAAATACTATAGCCGTCAAATGTATTAAATATGTCTGGTGCCAGGCACTGTATAAATAAGATATAACCAAGGTGTTCTCTGTCTCTCTAGTAGCTTACAACTCAATGGATGTTGCAATAACTAATGGAACAGGGGATTGTCTTAAAGATTTCACAGAGGAGGTGGTATTTGAGTTGGGCCTTGAAGAATAAGCAGCGGGTGGTGGATAACAAGAATAAGAAGGAAGCAAAGGAAAATGTTTTAGCTTTAACTTCTCAGGTCACCCATAATTCTGTGCATTCCTCTTTGTCTAATACCCTGGGAAAGATACCTGTTTCCTTTTCCTCTCTTTAGCTAAATCCCTGCTTGTTAAAGTCTGCTGCCACCCAGGAGCTCAGAATGACCCAGGGTACTTGTTAAGATGCAGATTCCCAGGATCCACCACAGAGCTACGGAGATAGAACCTATAGGGGATGGACACAGGCATTTATTTTCATAATAAGCAGAGACGCATAGGTAGCGAGGGATTTAAGCTGCTTCTACTTTTTGAAGCTCCTGGTATATTCAAATTGAAGAAATTCCACAAGAGGGGGCCAAATTTGTGACTTATAATGTTTCTATTAAGTGAATTAATTTTAACACATGTTCAAAATAGAATGACTGTATATATAAGCTTCATTGGTGATAGCACAAAAAGTTAACACTTGAGGCCTTTTGTAAATATGGGGCCTTGAGGCAAATGACACTTCAAGCCCCTGCCCCCTCCCCGTTAGCCCTATTAACTTTCTCAGGGGCATCTTATGTGGGTACCACGTGCTAATCTGTAGACCCACATTTGGGACTTGCTGTGTGGTTATCCACCCTCAGTAAACAGAGGAAACTGAGGCTCAGAAGGTTCAGAAAGTGACATATATATCATATATATGATATATATGTATATCTAGATATAATATATATTTTATATGTGTGTGTTTGTGTATATATATATACCGCCTCTCTCTCTCTCTCTCTCTCTCTCTCTCTCTCTCTCTCTCTCTCTCTCTCTCTCTCTCTCTCTCTCTCACACACACACACACACTAATAGAATCACAAAACTTTATGACTAAATGGATCTTTGAGATCACATGTCTCCAAATGAGAGAAGATGCTGAGGATGCAGTGCATGCTAATAAATAGGCATAAATAAACTTACTGAATTGGAAACTTCTCTTCTCCAGGTGCTTAATATGCCCTGTCTCTGTAGGACTGATTATAATTGGAACAGCCTCCCAGAATGTTTCTCACAGTTTGGGTTACAAGTTCTCCTCATTACAAACACTTCAGAATGTTTCCTGCAGAATCATTTCCGCTCGACACCTGTCAGGCAGTGGCGTGAAGTGGTAGGGCCCAGGAGCTCTTCAGTGGAGCCAGATTCTCCTAAGTAGGTGTCATTAGCTCTCCTTTGTAAAGAGAATGGTTATCTCTGTTGTGAATTAAGAGCACAGGCAGATTCAAAGGGGAGTTTGGCAATTTTTATATTGCACTGCTTCACATTTTATTAAACTCCCATTTGTTATGTGTTGTATACTAGTAGTTATGTCTAATTTTTATCCTTTATGTGAGGCTTTCATGCTCATACCTCTAGAAGAGTGAGCTCAACTAGGGGCAATATTGCACCCCATGGGACATTTGGCAATGCCTGGAGACATTTTTGGTTGTCATAATTGGGGGTGGGGTGCTAACAGCATCTAGAGGGTAGAGGCTGGGGATCCTGCTATGTGTCCTTCATTGCATAGGACAGCCCCCAATGACAAAGCATTATTCAGCACAAAATGTCAGTAGTGCCAAGTTTTAGAAATCCTGTTCTGGAACCAGGGTTCTTAATGTGAAGGTATTATTCGACAGTCCAGGAAACTATGGATGGACTTCAAGGAATTTATGAACCTTCCAAAATTTGGGCAAAAGTTTGTGTGTACATACATTGTCTACAGGAAGTCTATGATTTCTATCAGATTCTCATATCCCTCAAAGGTGACAGATTACAAACCTTCTGTCTCTGTCATTTCCCATACCAAGAATGTTTTCCCCATGACTTGTTTTCCAACCATGCCTCTCACCTTCATTGAAAACTTATTTAACATTGCTCTGTAAATGTGTTCAGATGATGACAGATAGGGTGACTATCTGTCCTAAGATGCTTGGGCCATGACAGACCTAATAATTATTATTTTATTGAAGTATGGTTGATTTACAATATTGTGTTAGTTTCAGGTATACAGCAAAGTGATTCATATATATATATATATATATATATATATATATATTCAGATTATTTTCCATTATAGTTTATTACAATATATTGATATAGTTCCCTGTGCTGTACAGTAAATCCTTGTTGCTTATTTATTTTATGTATAGTAGTTTGTATCTGTTAATCCCATACTCCTAATTTATCCCTACCCACCTCCCTCTACCGTTTGGTAACCATAAGTTTGTTTGCTGTGTCTGTGAGCCTGTTTCTGTTTTGTATATGGATTCATTTGTATTATTTTTTAGACTCTACATATAAGTGATATATTTGTCTTTCTCTGTCTGACTTACTTAACTAAGTATAATATTCTCTAGGTCCATCCATGTTGCTGCACATGGCAATATTTCATTCTTCTTTATGGCTGAGTAGTATTCCATTGTGTGTGTGTATATCTTCTTTACCTGTTCATCTGTCAATAGACATTTAGGTTGCTTCCATGTCCTGGCTATTGTAAATAGTGCTGCTATGAACATTGGGGTGTATGTATTTTTTGAATTAGAGTTTTCTCTGGATATATGCCCAAGACGGGGATTGCTGGATCATATGGTAGTTCTATTTTTAGTTTTTTAAGGAACCTCCATATTGTTTTCCATAGTGGCTGCACCAATTCACATTACCACTAACAGTGTAGGAGGGTTCCCTTTTCTCTACATCCTCTCCAGTATTCATTATTTATAGACTTTTTGATGACAGCCATTCTGGCTGGTGTGAGGTGATGATACCTCATTGTGGTTTTGACTTGCATTTCTCTAGTAATTAGCAATGTTGAGCTAATTGCCTGTTGGCATGTGCCTGTTGGCCATCTGTATCAGACCTGTTGGCCATCTGTATCAGACCTAATTATTAATGACATCCCCTTTCATTTTCATATGTATCCGGTCCTGGGTTGACCTGGTGAGTTACCAGGTCGCTAATCAGATGTACTGTGTCCATTTCAAGTCTCTCTTTCAATTTCAGGAATTCCTCACTGCTGAGGCATAAATTGTATACTTTAAAAGTGCTTTCAGGAAAAATACACAAATATACAGAACCTCTTCCTTGCTGACTTCCACCTCAGGCTATGTAATCCTTTGGGGTATAGAAGGAGGAAAGTCTATGTGACAAGTGCCACAATTACATTAAATATTTTACTTAGGATATCTTTATATACTAAAAACAGATAACATTTAGAAATCTCATTATGGATACAAAACACTTGCCAATTAGGGTGTGTTCTTATCACAATCTGTGGCCTATATAGCTAAAAAATCTGTAAAAAATTCAAAATATGCATCAAGATTGGTCCCAAGAGAGCTACATTTTATACATTTTACTCTTGCTTGTGGTGTGTGTGTGTATGTATGTTAACATATTTATATAGAAATTACTCTTGGTCAAGTCACTTAACACTTTTCTGAATCCAGAAGAATTCTGTAAAGTAAGGTAGTTGGAATAAATTTTCCCAAAGGCGCTTCCAGTCTAGAATTCTATGTCTGTTCATTCATTCATTCATTTACTCATTCATCACTCCAAAGCAGTTGAGCACCTGCTCCCAGCGAGGTCCTGTAGGTACAGAAATAAGAATTACACTTTTAGACCTAAAAATCTATCAGGGCCCAGTAGGGAAAGAAGACAAGCCCATATTCAGGGTGCTATGGGAGCGTGGAGGTGAATCCCCTAGTATGGCAGGGGGAAAAATAAAGGTGATCCAGACAAGGAAAGAAAAATGTGTTCATTTGCCACTTGCATGTAATTCGGTAATGAATTCCTATGGCAAGGTATGATTCCTGTGGGATGGCCAGAGCCATGCTAGATTATAAACCTCCTTGGGGCAGAACACCACCTCTTCTTTTTGGGTCTGTGGAATAAGAGTGGTAGAGGGTGGTGATTAAGAGCACACGCTTTGCTATTTGATCTGGGTTTGATCCCAGCTTTAGTACTTACTATATCATCTTGGGAAAGAGAGTTCACTTCCTTAAGGCACAAGTTTCCTCATCTGTGGATTGGGAATGAAAATAGAATAATCACCGATTCTTTAACAGATTTACTTCATAGAATAAAATGATGTGTGTAAGGCACCTGGCACTGGTAAGTACTTATTAAATTTGGTCCTTAGTACTCTCAGGTGTTATTAGATGTGGGCATCACAGTTGAGTGAGCATGGGATATTTGAGTCTGGCAGACTTGAGTACAAATCCAAGCCCTGCCACTCACTTAGCGTGTGATACTGGAACTTCATCAGTGCCGGCCTCAGCTTCCTTATCAGTTAAACAAGAATAATAATATCCACCACACAGAGTTCTTGCAAAGATAAAAGAAGAGTGTGTATGATTTGTAGCAACATGAATGGATCTAGAGATTATTGTACTAAGTGAAGTAAATCAGAAAGAAAAAGACAAATACTGTATGATATCACTTATATGTGCAATTTAAAATATAACACAAATGAATCTATCTACAAAACAGAAACAGACTCACAGACATAGAGAACAGACTTGTGGTTGCCAAAAGGGAGGGGGTTGGGAAAGGGATGGAGTGGGAGTTGGGGTTAGCAGATGCAAACTCTTATACAAAGAATGGATGAACAACAAGGTCTTACTGTATAGCACAGGGAATTATATTCAATATCCTGTGATAAATCATAATGAAAAGGAATATGAAAAAGAATATGTATACCTGAATCACTTTGCTGTACAGCAGAAACTAACACAACATCGTAAATCAACTATACTTCAATAAAATAAATTTTAAAGAAGAGGGTGTATGTAGAGTGTTGGGTGCTTAGTAATAGTTTCTTTAGAAGTCTTCTCTCTTTCCTTAATTCCTTTCAGTTTCTTTGATTTACATTGCTCCCAACTGAAAACTTCTATAGAGCTCCTCATTCACTCATTTATTATTATTCAGTTAAAAACTGTTTATTCTGGATTAACCTGAATCCAGACCTCAAGGCCATTGTTCAAGGAGGATAGGTCTAATACTTATCAGAGCCTTTCTTCTGTGGTGACCCAAGTAGTAGTGGCCTTGGCTGTCTATCTGGGGATGTGTGTTTGTTCTCTGCCCTTGTCTCTTCCTGCTCTTTGTGACAGGCTCTTCCCTACGAGAGGAATAATTGGCAAGTCAGCATGATCTCTGCTCCAGGAACATCAGGGCACATTGGAAAGGAGCAATTTTTCAGAGAACGATGGCTGCAGGAGAGGGTGTGTGGCCCAGGGCAGGAGGGCATGTTGCTAAGTTGTCTATCCTCATTTTGTTCACACCTCACCTGTGCATGTCAGGATCCATCCCTCAGCATGACAATGGCTGGGAGAGCTGTTTCTTTTTCTTTTATTCTTTTTTCTTTTGGCTGCTCTGTGCATGTGGGGATCTTAGTTCCCAGACCAGGGATCAAACCCAGGCTTCCTGCAGTGGAAGTGCAGAGTCTTAACCATTGGACCACCAGGGAGGTCCCTGGGAGAGCTATTTCTTGTCTTTTGTCTTCTGCTTCCCTGAAGCTCTTTCTTGCCATCCGTCCCCTTCCATTGTTTGTACAATTGAGTTTTGTGTTGTAGCCCAGATGTAATGCAGTTTGATGAGCTTTATTTAGTTTGGTGGTAACATGCTTATTTCAAAACTTTTTTTGAAATTTGGTTTTATGATTAAACAGAAAAAATTTTTTAAATGTCCATTAGAGGATTGCCCTTCTAAACCCTTTGGTTTCAGATACATGATTCCCTACAGTCACTTTTGGAACCAACACTGTAGCCTAAGAACCAAAATAATATCCTAAGACTATAAACACCACATTCATGGTTCAAAACCACATTTTCAAGCCTCTTCCCTGCTTTTGAATTGGGGCTTTTTTGCATGCAGTGATTATGTGTAGGTAAGGCTGCGGTGGCACTTTCAAGCTTCTCCACCTGCAATTCTTGAATCTAAGCCACAGCTGCTGAGTTTCCATCAAAAAGGACACATGCTAAAAAGGAGGGTTAGAAAAAAATTTTTACTTCTCGTTTTTTATTTTCTCTCTGCCCTGGTAGATGTACTTGGATGAGGTTGAGGACTGGTGGTAAGGGCTAAATGCACATTGTACTCCGTTGGCTTCCAGAAAGCGAAGCAGAACAATACGCTTGACTCCAGAGGTAACCTCATGGAAGTAGATCAAATGGCCTTTTATTGTCCTAGGCTCTGAAAAATAAAGAGGGACTTATTAATATGTAACTACACAGTCATTATATATTTATGCTCTATAGGATACATAATTAGAGCTACACTGACTGTATAATTTATCCTTGGTAGGCACAGTTAAGACTGCTCAGATAACCATGTACTGTAATTATGTAGTAATTGCTAGTCTTTGAGTAAAAGTAGTAACCAATAAAGTGAAAACTGGAGTAATTGCTTTATAATTACTTTGGGAAAGGAATTGTTCCAAGTAAAACAATGAGATAAACAGATGAATCTTTCCTTTGATAGGTGATGCTAGCTAGCTATCAGAAGCCCTGCAGTCATATCAAGACAAATTCCATACTATTTTTATTCATTCATTTATTTATTTATTTTACTTGAAGCAATATGGACAATAGAATGATTTCCAAAGAACAAATCCTACGTATGGCTCTTTCAGTGGTTATCATTAGTGGTTGCTTTCAAAATGCGGTGCAAGTTAATTCGAAACAGAACTAAACTTTTTTTTTTTTAATGTCTCTGTTGGTTGTTTCATTGATGACAAGTTGTCATGACCACAAACTCAGCAGTGAGCTTATCAATCCTAAGAGCATTTCTATTTGCTATTTTTAATAGCAAATAGGACGACTAGGACGACTCTTTTTTATACCTACACTTCCTTGTTGGGAGATGTCCTTTCTAGAAAAGGAAATCTTTCAAAGATTACCATTGGAGAGCATTCTGATTTGCTCTAGCCACTAATTTATTTGCTACTGGAGGGGGTGGGTTAGAGAAAGATCATTCATTTACTCAAGCCAGGCTTCTAAACTGTCTTGTATTCTACAAATATCCAATTTATTTATTTAGTACTTATTTATTCATTTAATCACTACTTCTCATTAGATCAATAGGGAGCTTTTTTTGTTCTCAAGTTAGTTTAAAAGAAAAAGACAGTTGTAAACCAGTTAAGCGCATGTTGCCAGAATGTTTCTTTTTGTACTTGTTTCCTATTCCCATTTGAAATTCAGGTAACATAATTGCATGCATCTTTAGGAACAAAACCAATAAGGATCAGTACTCTTTATTAGTTGCTTGAGGTTAGTCTGTTATTCTCCTGAAAAATCCTTGTGTTGCAGGTAATGTAAAAGGCAGTGGGATATGAATAGCAATTAGACAGAACAGTGGAGTTTCTCAGTGTACCAAGAAACTGGTAACAGAGTTTGCCTTTGGGATGGGCTTATGGGATTAGGATGGGAGGAGGTACACTTTTTACTGCTTAATTAATATATTTATTTTTACATATGCATGTTTTACCTGCTTGGAACATACACATACAAACACATATACCTGATACTAAAAATGCTCAGTGAAGATTAGCTATTATTACTGTTGGACTTAGTCATGGAAAGCTGGCTCATGACTGAAATAATGCTAACATCTACAATTCCAGTACCCTGTCAAAGATTTGCCTGCTTGAAATCACCGGTGCTCAGAAAACTCAGTGTCGGAGTCTTGTTGAGCTGCAGATCCCAAAGAGGAGTGTAAGGATATTAAATGGCCAGACCACTGGTTTTTCTGCCAGACATTACTTAAGCAATATAAGTATGTCCCCTGACATCCTTTACTATCATTATTTGCTTTAAATGGATCATGTGGTTGTGAGATGTTTCCATGAATTCCCATAACTTTTCTAAGAGAGTGAATTGGAGCAATAAGGAATTTGGAGTCCTAACATCTGGGATAAAGATCCAGCTCTATTTGTGGGCAGTCTATGCAGCTTCAAGATGCAGCTGTGCCTGTAGTCCAGAAGGAGGTCTCTCAGGAGTCTACGCTGTGTCTGGAAGGAAACCAATCCTGCTGCCCTACTCAAAACAGACTGAGCAGAGGTACAAACCAATCATATGTGGCCATATGTGGGCTGGCTATGAGGAGGCCTGTCACCCAAAGCTACTCAGCACAAGTTTCTAGCCTGATCACATGGATGGTGACAATCAGATCCAGTCAGATCCTCACTGTAGGAAGTGAGATTGCTCAGAAAAATACATAGAACAAGTGGATCCTTTGAGTTCTGGCTATATTGAGAAGAATGCTGAGAAATGCCCTTTGGCATTATCTACCCAGCTCATGGTCTCTGCCTCTCTGAGAGGTGTCCTCTGCTTCATACATTCACACACATATTTGGGCCTGGCAACCATGTCCGTCCTGCATAACTGGCCCTCTGGTTGTAGCTGATTAGAACAGAGATGGACAACTGGCTTAAACGACCCCCCATGAATTTAGAATTCGAACTTAGAAGGCCTCGTCAAGTTGGTCACTTGAACTGCAGACACGTAAACTCTGGATCTGGGGGAAGGGTGGGTGTGGGACGGTGCAAGGAGGCAGCTTTGCCAAAAGTAAAGAATGAAGCATCTGTACAAGGATGAGTGACATCGCAGGAGTGGCTGCTTATATTTCTGAGGCTTTCTTGTGCCTGGTTCTAGTCTTTGGTTATGGGTTATGTGAGAATCCTTTGTGTTCTAATAGTAAATCTGCAAACCCTTTTTTGTTTATGTTGTGTCAAGGGGATTTCCATCACTCACAACCAGGAGAGCTGGCTTTCTACATTGGCCACTGCCATGCATCTCAATATCTGAGACCCAGAGTAACCTTGTGTGCCCCTAAGGAGGCCACAACTTATGGCCCCAATGTTCCTTGCCATAAATTCCCACTGAGGAAAGTAATCTGTTTTTTCTTTTTTTCTACCATACCCCCGGAATCTTTTCAAATCTCCAGATGTTAAACCCTTCGAATATATTCTAACATCTGTAGAATGGGAATAACAATACTACCTCCCCTACTCAGGAGCTATTGCAAAGATTAAAGTGAGGGATTATGATTATGGTTTTTAATCTCTATGCATTGTAGGCAGTCATGGTAAATAAACTGTGCTCCTTTGTAGAGCTGGCCTATGAACAATAATGAGTATACAATGATGATGGTAGGCAGATTTTTGGCCCCCATAACATTTGCCCCTGGTGTTACACTCACAAATACGTTAGTTACATGGCAAAGGGAAGTTGCAGGTGGCATTAAAATTAATCAGTTGACCTTAAAATAGGGAGATTATTCTGGATAATCCAGGAGGGCCCAATTACATGAGCCCTTAAAAATAGTGGAGAAAGGCAGGGTTGGGGGGTACTGGGCAGGGCTGATTTCTAGATGCTCTAGATGGAGCAGAGGATGACCCCAGCTGACAGGCAGCAAGGAAATGGGGACCTCAGACCTACAATCTCAAGGACCTGAATTCTACCAACCACCTGAATGGGCTTGGGAGTGAATTCTCTCCCAGCACCTCCAGGTAAGAACTCAGTGCAGAGAACACTTTGATTTTGGCTTTGTGAGACCCTCAGTAGAGAACCTAGTTGAGCCTCACTGTGCCTGGACTTCTGACCCTGGACTTCTGACCTGTGCAAACTGTGAGATGATACATGGCTGTTGTTTTCAGTCACTATGTTTCTGGTAGGTAGTTACAGCAGTCATAGGAAACCAAGTCACTGTGCACTAGGCACCGTGCTTTACAGTCACTCCACCAAAATCATCAAGGGGTCCTAGGAAGTAGAGGCTCTTGCATCTCTCAGTTACAAATGAGGAAATTAAGGCTTAGAGAGTCTGGTTCAAAATAATACCAATCAGTCATCAGCAGAGCCAGGATTTGAACCCTGGTCTGTTTGTAAGAGGCCTAAACCCAAGTTGTTCATCAGATGAGATGTTACACTTCAGCCAGCTAGAACTGAGAACTGCCCCATCATCCTGGAAGATACAGTGAGTCCCAGGAACCATTGTGCTGGATACGTAGCTCATATTACCCCCTCTCTGCTTGCTCCTCTGAGAGACAGAAGGAACCAGACAACAGCTCTGCACCTGCAGGAAGTGGCCGTGCTGCCCACAGGGCCCATTTAGCTGCAGTCAGTCTGTGGCGGGAGCTCATCTGGGGCCCAAGTCCCACCCTGCTTGGCAACCTGAGCGCCGTGTCATAGTCAAGACTGTGAAGCATGAAATGGGGTTTTGCGTTGAAGCCTGAGAGACACGGTGCATCAAGCTTGGTTTGGCTGTTTTCCCCCCTGCTGTTTGTTTTTAAAGATGAAATAAGGGCAGGCATGAAAAAGGTCTCCCAGGTCCTCTGTACAACATGGCAGCCAGTGATGCAGGCGGGCATACAAATAAAGGGAAGATAGGGCAGCTCTCTGAAGCCCGGCAACTGTCAACGCTCAGTATGTAGCAGTCATTCCTGTTATTATTACCACGCTATTATTATATGATTATTTCAGGGGCATGGAGAAATTCTCCCAGCCTCCAAGATGTATGGAATTACAATTAAGGGATCTTCCCATTCCTTTGGTTTAAGATTAATGTCCTGTGAAATGTTTTCTTACCTTTGGCATCTGTTCCTTGACACTTCTGAAATGCACGTTGTTATAAGAAAATAGCAAGTAGCTTAAAAGATGTTAGGGATTTTTCATTCAATCTAAACCTAATACCCCTGGTAAAAGGCGTTTGTCATTCATACTCTAATAAAGCATTTTGCAGGTGTCAAAGGCATGCCACTGGGGGTATGTGAAATGACTTTAGGTGATTCACAGATGAACATACGGTTTTAATAATTATATATTTTAATATGAACTGTAAGAAAACATACATGGCATGTTAAGTGCATGATTTCTAACAAGGCTAAAGTTAGTAGTAAGTAAAAATAGTGTGTCTGTCAAAAGGAAAATATTATTATTATATATAGGGAGTACAAAGAGGGGGAGGCAATATGAAGGCAGTTTGTGGGTGATGGATATTTGGGAATGTCTGCCATAGTGTGACTTCAGTTCATCAGATTAGTTCCAAAGCAGACATTAGGAGAAGAAAAGAGAGAAAAAGATCCTGGTCCCCCGTGGAATAAAATGAGGACAGAGGAGAGATTAGTGCTAAGGCTGCTAGGAGCCACAGCAGAAGGGATAGAGCCCCTGACAGTGAAGTTTTAGATCATTCATGTCAAATATGGCTGCCTTCAAATTTTTTTTTCTAGTTCTACCCAGACTGATGGAAAAATGAATGCAATTCCTGTTGGCCTAAGAGAGTGACTATGGCTTCCAAATTGCTTTACCTGCAAGCAGGCTGTATACCGAGAGAGTCTTTTATTTCTTTTGTGATGGCAGAATTTACTGTGACTCCATTTGATAGACTAGTAGTATTCATGGAATTTTGGAGCCAAAAGGGCCATGATCATCCTTGTCATTTTACAGATAAGAAACCTCTGACACAGAAAGTAAATGATTTCTCCAAGGTCTCGCAGATACCATCCTTGACTCCTGACTCCCTCTCAGATGTACTCATCCTGATGCGGATGGTCAGAGGCAGACAAGGAATTAAACCCCAGGCCCTGCGTGGATATTTGATAGAGAACAAATACAGAGAAGGGTTCCAATCCTGGACTTCTTTTCTGCCAGTCTTGTGCTTTTGCTTTTATACTACTCCCTCTTATGCTTTATCACCATAATCTTAAAAGCCATTATAACCTTACATATTTAAATTTTTTTAATAGTTGAAGAGCCACTTGTGGAGAATGTGCTCAGGGTAGGCAGTTGCTCTTCCTGCAGCCCCCTTAGTTACAATTCTACATATCCACCCTAGTAAAACTTTGTTTAAAGGGTGTTTGATACATTTGGTGTAGAGAGTTTTAAAAACTCCCTAAGCTGGGGAACCTGCATGCATGTGCCTGAGTCCTATTAGAAATAATACTCTTGGGCTTCCCTGGTGGCGCAGTGGTGGAGAGTCCGCCTGCCGATGCAGGGGACACGGGTTCGTGCCCCCCGGTCCGGGAAGATCCCACATGCCGCGGAGCAGCTGGGCCCGTGAGCCATGGCCGCTGAGCCTGCGCGTCCGGAGCCTGTGCTCTGCAACGGGAGAGACCACAACGGTGACAGGCCCGCTTACCGCAAAAAAAAAAAAAAAAAAAAAAAGAAATAATACTCTTTCTGCTGTCCTTTCCCCATATTTGCCTTTCCCATATTTCACAGGCTTGGAATTCTGTAGCTTGTAGGAACAGTTGTTTATAAAGGAAAGAATCTGCTGCTAATCCTTAGGCATCTATTTGGAGACAAGGTATTACACAGTTTCTTATTCGTGGTAATATAAATTATATTTATTAGGCAATAAAGATGGAAGGTGAGATGGCTAATGTCTTGGATTGGCTCCCTTGGTTACTGACATTACCTCTGTTAAACTTCAGAAACAAACATCTTTTCAAGAAAAAACAAATGTTGCTGAAAAGCTATAGAGGATTCCGTTATTCCATCAGCCATCCATCACAGTCCTAATCATGGGGCCAATCCCTTTCCTCATGAATGCTATCATTTGAGAAACAAAGATGCAAAGATTCTATTGGAGTTGAGTCTCAGGTTCTGACCAGCCCTGCCCTTTCTCTCCCTTTTCTTTAGTGATAGGAACTTCTAAGTTGTCCCTTTGGGGTCTAAGACAGATTGGAGTGGTTTTTGCCAGTAGCAAATGAAAATTTCTGCCTCATTCTGCTTTGACAAGATGGGCATGCTAACCTCATATTTACTCTTCCCTTCACCTGAATTCTCTATATTGTACAGTGATTTTAGGCTTTTGAGATGTTTCTGGAAATACACTTTTTTTTCAACCGTAAGTCTGAAATAGTGATTTCAGTGATAGGGCATGATGGAAATTGTCCCTGTTTGGTCATTTCTCCTGTGACTGAGAGGCATGTAGTTCAGGACTGTTTGGAAATTTGAGAGTCAAACACTAAATTGCCGTGTAACTTTGCCCAAATGACAGCCTCTCAAGCCCTCTGTTTCTCTCTCTCTCATAAGATGAAGATCTATCATCTGCGTCTCCCGCATATGTATCAGGGAAGGGTTCTGAATGTTCCTCATTCCTAGACACTAAGCACAGCAACCAGAAGCTGCTGATCCTACATATGTCACCAAGTCGAAATGGTTAATGAACTCTGCTGCAATTTAAAACATTCTCCTTAGTTTAGCTTCCATAGCATTGATGTTCATGGACTCCAGGGAAGCTAACAATGTGGTGAGGAATTAAATTCACCTTGTAGGCTGTCTTCTTAATTTAGACCTAAGAAATATTTGATCAAAACCATTGCTGTTTTTTCTCCTGTCATGCCATTTATGGGATAGCTGCTAGGCAAGAGCCACAACTTACTGTTAATGAATAATTAACACTCTACTTAATAACTCCAAACCTCCCCTTCCTCTCTTCCCTCTAGCTGTCATGGGTTCTCACCTATGTTCTGTTTAATAACGTCCCTCCTCACTTTCTCACCCCATTATCAAAGCAAGAGGGAATAAAGGATGATGGATTGGATATGTCTGTCTCACAGACAGGTTAAGGATTAGGCTGGAGACTTACTTGTTGGATACTAACAGGAAGAGTCTGGAGGTTCCTAGCGCTCTCATTCATTCATTCATTCATTCCAGCATAGAAGCTAATGTCCTACAGTCAGATTGCCTCAGTTTCTCTGCAATTTCTAAATGGGTAAATTTGGGAAATTTATTTAACCCCTGTGTGCTTTAGTTTCCTTATCTATGAAATGCAAACAATAGTATTACCTATCTTATAAGATTTTTGTTGAGATTCAGTTGAAAATATTCACACTATGCCTACTATAGAGTAAGGTTCCAATAAAAGTTAACTATTCACTCATTTGTGAAGTTATTTGGCAACCATGTATTAATTGCCTATTTGTGCCAGTCACTGTGCCATGTGCTGGGGGATACAGAAATAAATAGAATGTGGTATTTTCTAGGAGTCCACAGATTGCATAGAAGTGGGGCTGCAGATTCCATAGTGGTTAATTACATTCTAATGGCAAATGCTCTAGCCTACAGCTGTACCCTTGGTATGTTACAAAGTACCATGAGAGTTTAGGGACTGAGACATCGAACTCAGGTAACCCAGGAGGCAACCTCTGTGACAAATCCTGAAGGGTGAAGAGATATTACTGGATAGATAGGTGGGCATGCCAGGCAAAGGAACTGCATCTTTAAAGGCTTGGTGATAGAATGGGAGAAGAAGTTCTGTGTTACTGTCATAATTGGATCCAAGGAGTCTGGTCGGAGAATAGTAAGAAAAAGAAGACAGAAAGATTGGAAGTACTAGATCATAAAAATCTACCAAAGCAATCTTGACAACGAAAAATGGAGCTGGAGGAATCAGGCTCCCTGACTTCAGACTATACTACAAAGCTACAGTAATCAAGACAGTATGGTACTGGCACAAAAACAGAAATATAGATCAATGGAACAGGATAGAAAGCCCAGAGATAAACCCACACACATATGGTCACCTTATCTTTGATAAAGGAGGGAAGGATATACAGTGGAGAAAAGACAGCCTCTTCAATAAGTGGTGCTGGGAAAACTGGACAGCTACATGTAAAAGTATGAAATTAGAACAATCCCTAACACCACACACAAGAATAAACTCAAAATGGGTTAAAGACCTAAATGTAAGGCCAGACACTATCAAACTCTTAGAGGAAAACATAGGCAGAACACTCTATGGCATAAATCACAGCAGGATCCTTTTGGACCCATCTCCTAGAGAAATGCAAATAAAAACAAAAAAAAACAAATGGGACCTAATGAAACTTAAAAGCTTTTGCACAGCAAAGGATACCATAAACAAGACCAAAAGACAACCCTCAGAACGAGAGAAAATATTTGCAAATGAAGCAACTGACAAAGGATTCATATCCAAAATTTAGAAGCCACACATGCAGCTCAATACCAAAAAACAGACAACCCAATCCAAAAATGGCCAGCAGAACTAAATAGACATTTCTCCAAAGAAGAGACACAGATTGCCAACAAACACATGAGAGAAATGCTCAACATCATTAATCATTAGAGAAATGCAAATCAAAACGACAATGAGATATCATCTCACACCGGTCAGAATGGCCATCATCAAAAACTCTAGAAACAATAAATGCTGGAGAGGGTGTGCAGAAAAGGGAACACTCTTGCACTGCTGCTGGGAATGTCAATTGATACAGCCACAATGGAGAACACTATGGAGTTTCCTTAAAAAACTACAAATAGAACTACCATACGACCCCGCAATCCCACTACCTGGCATATACCCTGAGAAAACCATAATTCAAAAAGAGTCATGTACCAAAATGTTCATTGCAGCTCTATTTACAATAGCCAGGACATGGAAGCAACCAAAATGTCCATCAACAGATGAATGGATAAAGAAGATGTGGCACATATATACGATAAGTCAGAAAGAGAAAAACAAATACTGTATGCTAACACATATATATGGAATCCAAGAAAAAAAAAAAAAAAGGTCATGAAGAGCCTAGGGGTGAGACGGGAATGGAGACGCAGACCTACTAGAGAATGGACTTGAGGATGTGGGGAGGGGGAAGGGTGGGCTGTGACAAAGTGAGAGAGTGGCATGGACATATATACACTACCAAACGTAGAATAGATAGCTAGTGGGAAGCAGCTGCATAGCAGAGGGAGATCAGCTCGGTGCTTTGTGACCACCTAGAGGGGTGGGATAGGGAGGGTGGGAGGGAGGGAGACGCAAGAGGGAAGAGATATGGGAACATGTGTATATGTATAACTGATTCACTTTGTTATAAAGCAGAAGGTAACACACCATTGTAAAGCAATTATACTCCAATAAAGATGTTAAAAAAAAAATTCACTCCCCCCAAAAAAGTTGTGAAACATAGACATGTCCCGTGAAATGCCTTGTAATACTTCATGTTCAACAGAACCTATCACAAAGCAAAATGATATATAATATTCCAAATAATTTAGAGCTTATTACCAAAATAATTTCTCAATCATTACTTCTGATTTATTAAATTCCAGATTATCACTTAAAAAAAACACAAAACCTGTTTCAGGCCCTTTGGAGGGCTCGTAGCCCAGAATGCAGAGCCTGTGAAGATCTGTAAGAAGGAGGGCGATGACTTTATTTTTGTTTGCCTCTCATGAGGGGAATTATGTGAACACAGTTTAAAGTCACTCAAACCAGCTAGAAGGATATTACATTAGTCTGGAGAAGAAATGATCAGGCAGCCTGCTCCAAATTTACTGCTAATAATGGGAGTAGAGAATAGAGATTTAAGAGAAATTGACAGTTCTTTCATGTGTTTGTTGGCAATCTGTATATCTTCTTTGGAGAAATGTCTATTTAGGTCTTCTGCCCATTTTTGGATTGGGTTCTTTGTTTTTTTGATATTGAGCTGCATGAGCTGCTTGTAAATTTTGGAGATTATTCCTTTGTCAATTGCTTCATTTGCAAATATTTTCTCCCATTCTGAGGGTTGTCTTTTGGTCTTGTTTATGGTTTCCTTTGCTGTGCAAAAGCTTTTAAGTTTCATTAGGTCCCATTTGTTTATTTTTGTTTTTATTTCCATTTCTCTAGGAGATGGGTCAAAAAGGATCTTGCTGTGATTTATGTCATAGAGTGTTCTGCCTATGTTTTCCTCTAAGAGTTTGATAGTGTCTGGCCTTACATGTAGGTCTTTAACCCATTGTGAATTTATTTTTGTGTATGGTGTTAGGGAGTGTTCTAATTTCATACTTTTACATGTACCTGAACAGTTTTCGCAACACCACTTATTGAAGAGGCTGTTTTTCTCCACTGTATATCCTTCCCTCCTTTATCAAAGATAAGGTGACCATATGTGTGTGGGTTTATCTCTGAGCTTTCTATCCTGTTCCATTGATCTATATTTCTGTTTTTGTGCCAGTACCATACTGTCATTACTCTTGCCTCCTTTATCAAAGATAAGGTGACCATATGTGCATGGGCTTATCTCTGGGTTTTCTATCCTGTTTCATTCATCTATATTTCTGTTTTTGTGCCAGTACCATCTGTCTTGATTACTGTAGCTTTGTCATATAGTCTAAATTCAGGGAGCCTGATTCCTGCAGCTTCATTTTTCTTTCTCAAGAATGCTTTGGCTATTCAGGGTCTTTTGTGTGTCCATACAAATTGTGAAATTTTTTGTTCTAGTTATGTGAAAAATGCCATTGGTAATTTGATAGGGATTGCATTGACTCTGTAGCTTGCTTTAGGTAGTGTAGTCCTTTTCACAGTGTTGATTCTTCCAATGCAAGAACATGGTATATCTCTCCATCTGTTTGTATCATCTTTAATTTCTTTCATCGGTGTCTTATAGCTTTCTGCATACAGGTCTTTTGTCTCCTTAGGTAGGTTTATACCTAGGTGTTTTATTCTTTTTGCTGCAGTGGTAAATGGGAGTGTTTCCTTAATTTCTCTTTCAGATTTTTCATCATTAGTGTATAGGAATGCAAGAGATTTCCGTGCAGTAATTTTGTATCCTGCTACTTTACCAAATTCAATTTCTATTTCTTCCTGGTTCAGTCTTGGAAGGTTGTACTCTTCTAAAAATTTGTCCATTTCTTCCACGTTGTCCATTTTATTGGCATATAGTTGCTTGTAGTAGCCTCTCATGATCCTTTGTATTTCTGCAGTGTCCGTTGTTACTTCTTTTTCGTTTCTAATTCTGTTGATTTGAGTCTTCTTTCTTTTTTTACCTGATGAGTCTGGCTAATGGTTTATCAGTTTTATTTATCGTCTCAAAGAACCAGATTTTAGTTTTATTGATTTTTGCTGTTGTTTCCTTCATTTATTTTTCATTTTTTTTCTGATCTTTATGATTTATTTCCTTCTGATAACTTTGGGTTTTTTTTTCTTCTTTCTCTAATTGCTTTAGGTGTAAGGTTAGGTTGTTTATTTGAGGTGTTTCTTGTTTCATGAGGTAGGATTGTATTGCTATAAACTTTTTTCTTAGAACTGCTTTTGCTGCATCCCATAGGTTTTGGGCCATTGTGGTTTCATTGTCATTTGTTTCTATGTATTTTTTAATTTCCACTTTGATTTCTTCAGTGATTTCTTGGTTGTTTAGAAGCATACTGTTTAGCCTCCATGTGTTTGTATTTTGTACAGGTTTTTTTTTCCTGTAATTGATATCTAGTCTCATAGCATTGCAGTCAGAAAAGATACTTGATACTAGTTCAGTTTTCTTAAATGTACCATGGCTTGATTTGTGACCCAAGATGCAATCTATCCTGGAGAATGTTCTGTGTGCACTTGAGAAGAAAGTTCATTCTGTTGTTTTTGGATGGAATGTCCTATAAATATCAATTAAGTCCATCTGGTCTAATGTGTCATTTAAAGCTTATGTTTCCTTATTTATTTTTATTTTGGATGATCTGTCCATTGGTGAAAGTGGTTAAAGTCCCCTACAATTATTGTGTTACTGTCGATTTCCCCTTTTATGGCTATTAGCATTTGCATTATGTATTGAGGTGCTCCTATGTTGGGTGCATAGATATTTACAATTGTTATATCTTCTTCTTGGATTGATCCCTTGATCATTATGTAGTGTCCTTCCTTGTCTCTTGTAATAGTCTTTATTTTAAAGTCTATTTTGTCTGATATGAGTATTGCTTCTCCAGCTTTCCTTTGATGTTCATTTGCATGGAATATCTTTTCCCATCCCCTCACTTTCAGTCTGTATGTGTCCCTAGGTCTGAAGTGAGTCTCTTGTAGACAGCATATATACAGGCCTTGTTTTTGTATGCATTCAGCCAGTCTGTGTCTTTTGGTTGGGGCATTTAATGCATTTACATTTAAGGTGATTATATGTATGTTCCTATTACCATTTTCTTAATTGTTTTGGGTTTGTTTTTGTAGGTCTTTTCCTTCCCTTGTGTTTACTCCTAGAGAAGTTCCTTTAGCATTTGCTGTAAATTTGGTTTGG
>NC_041221.1:139684848-139743401 GCF_002837175.3 Physeter macrocephalus
TTGGTTTGGTGGTGCTGAATTCTCTTAACTTTTGCTTGTCTGTAAAGCTTTTGATTTCTCCATCAAATCTGAATGAGATTCTTTCTGGGTAAAGTAATCTTGGTTGTAGGTTTTTCCCTTTCATCACTTTAAATATATCTTGTCACTCCCTTTGGCCTGTAGAGTTTCTGCTGAAGGATCAGCTGTTCATCTTAGGGGGATTCCCTTGCATGTTATTTGTTGCTTTTCCCTTGCTGCTTTTAATATTTTTTCTTTGTGTTTAATTTTTGTTAGTTTTATTAATACGTGTCTCGGTGTGTTTCTTCTTGGGTTTGTCCTGTATGGGACTCTCTGTACTGCCTGGACTTGATTGACTGTTTCCTTTCCCATGTTGAGGAAGTTTTTGACTATAATCTCTTCAAATATTTTCTCAGACTCTTTCTTTTTTTCTTCTTCTTCTGGGATACCTGTAATTCGAATGTTGTTGCAGTTAATGTTGTCCCAGAGGTCTCTGAGACTGTCCTCCATTCTCTTCATTCTTTTTTCTTTATTCTGCCCTGCTGCATTTATTTCCACCATTCTATCTTCCAGCTCACTTATCCATTCTTCTTCCTCAGTTAATCTGCTATTGATTCCTTCTAGAATGTTTTTAATTTCAGTTATTGTGTTGTTCATTACTGTTTGTTTACTCTTTAGTTCTTCTAGGTCCTTGTTAAACGTTTCTTGTATTTCCTCTATTCTATTTCTGAGACTTTGGATCATCTTTACTATCATTACTCTGAATTCTTTTTCAGGTAGTTTGCCTATTTCCTCTTCATTTATTTGGTCTGGTGGGTTTTTATCTTGCTCCTTTGCCTGCAAGATATTTCTCTGTCTTCTCATTTTGTCTAATTTATAGTATTTCAGGTCTCCTTTCCCTAGGCTGCAGGGTCGTAGTTCCTCTTGCTTCTGCTCTCTGCCCCCGGTGGTGAGGTTGGTCCCGTGGCTTGCGTAGGCTTCCTGATTGGAGGGACTAGTGCCTGCATTCTGGTGGGTGGAGCTGAGTCTTTTCCTTCTGATGAGCAGGGCCATGTCAGGTGGTGTGTTGGGGATGTCTGTTAGCTTAGTATGACTTTAGGTAGTCTGTGTGCTTGTGGGTGGGTTTGTATTCCTGTCTTGTTTGCTTGGTGTGAGGCATCCAGTGCTGGGAGCTGCTGGCAGCTGGGTGGAGCCAGGTCTTGGATTCAGGTAGAGGTCTCTGTGAAAGCAATTAATCTTCACTTGGGCCAGGAATTCTGTAGTGGTCCAGCGTCCTGGCCTTGGTGCTCCCACCCCAGACCCTCAGGCCTGACTTCCAGTCAAGGAACCAAGACCCCACCAGTTGCTCATCCCAGCAGTAAAGGGGATTAAAAAAAAAACGAAAAGAAAAAGAAAAGACTAACAAAACCCCAGACAAATGGTAAAAAGTAAATCAAAATCAAACAAACAAACACAGAAACAAGGAAACACACACACACACACACACACACACACACACAAACAAAAACAGAACCCAATAAATCAAAAAGCAAGAGAACAACCAGACAAAGGAGCCCAAGAATGAAATCAAACAGTTAAAAAGGAAACTGTCAAAAACACAGAACCAAAAAACAAAACGAAAGCAGAGTGCCAACTGAAGAATAAAGCAAGGAAACAGAACAAACTGATAAATATGATTAAAAAAACAAAATAACATAAAAAGGGAAAAAACAGGACAACAGAAAAACAAAGTAGAAATGGAAATATATTAAAAAATTTAGAATATATTAAAGAAAAAGAAGAAGAAAAAAAGTAAGGGAAAAGAACACAGAACAACAGAAAAGCAAAGTAAAAATAGAAATATATAAAAAAATAAAAATAAAAAATATATTATAGAACATGAAGATCCCAAAAGACTAAAAAAGTAAAATACTAAAACAACAACAAACAAAAAAAAGAAAGAAAAAAGGACTAAAAAAAAAGCCAGAACCAACAACAGAATGAATTAAAACATAATAAAATTAATAGTAATAATTATGTTTCCCTGGGGTCTCAGCTGTAAGTGTCCTTGCACATGTCATGAGACACAGCCCACCTCCGGCTCCCCAGGAGCCTTTCCTCTGCCTTTGGGCTGATCTCTGGACATGCTGTGGGCCCTATGGGGGCCACTCAGACTCTGATCTGGTCCAATTCCTGTGTGTGCTGCCCCCAAAGTCCACAGCTGCCAGAGCTAGACTGTTTTCATTTGTGGGAACACTCATTGTCTACTCACATATTCCATAAACACAGGGTCTACCCAGCTGATTGCGGGGATTTAATCTGCAGCTCGTACAGCTGACAGAAAGATTTTCAGTATTCTTCCTTAGTCGCCCCATACCTGGGGTTCAGCTTTGGTTTTATCCCCACCCCTGCATATGGTGCACTCACAGGAGTCTGGTCCTGAGGCTGCCTTGGAGCTCTTGGGTCTGCCCCAGTGAGGACAGGGTGCAGAAGTAGTATGACTGCTTGTAACACAGGAGCCCCAGTGGCACCAAATGCGCAGGGAAGCCGGCAGCCATGGGCGCAAGAGATATGGCCCTAGTGAGGGCCTTTTCTGGTGCCCGGTAGCAGGTGCATGAGGGTCAGGCCTGAGAGGGCTTTTTTTTTTTTTTTTGCCCTGCAGCTGGCACTTGAGGGCCAGTCCTGAGGGGGCTTCTTTTATTGTTCATTGGCAGGCACCAGCGTGTGGGGAGGGAGGGGCCACAATAGTGATTCCTCCCCCTGCATGTGACTCAGCAATGGTGCCCTGCTTCCATGGCAGTCCGGTCTTCTTCCATAGGCATTCCCTGCTGCGGATTTCCTTGCTCCTGTCCCCTCAGTCCGTCTCCCCACAGCCAACAGCAGTTCTCACTCCGGGCCTGTTCTCCAGTCCCCACGCACCAGCTCCCAATCCCCATGCACCAGCTCCCAGCCCCCTTGCACACCTGTGAACACACGTCCCAGTCCAGGGCACGTTGGAGCACAGTATGGACCATCTGTGTATTTCTCACTCTGTCCTCTCTGCCACCCATTGGCCGCTTCACCCTCTTCCGACAGCCTCAAATGCTTCCCTTCTGTCCCAATTGATTTCCCAGTCAGAGAGGGCTTTCCCTGCATTCGGGAATCTCTCCTCTGCTTCAGCTCCCCTGCCCCAGGGTGCAGGTCCTGTCCCACTTCCTCTCCTCCTCCTCCTTCTCCCTTCTTTTTTCTGTCCTACCCAGTTATGCAGGGATCTTTGTAGTCCTTCCGGTGTCCAAGGTCTTCTGCTAGTTTTCAGCCGGTGTTCTGTGAGAATTGTTGCATCTATTGATGTATTCCTGATGCATCTGTGGAGAGAGATGAACTCCACGTCCTCCTACTCCTCCGCCATCTTGAATCCCCCTTCAGTCTCTATTTTAGTCATTACATCGTGTTCTCCCTCTTTCTTCCTTCATATATGGACCTTTATGATTACATTTAGGGCTCACATGGATAATCTAGGAGAATTTCCCCATCTCAAGATCTTTACTTAATCATATGGGCAAAGTGTCTTTTGCCACATAAAGTAACATATTCACAGGTTTTGGAGATTGGGATGTGGACATCTTGCGGGGAGGAGCATTATTCAGCCTATAACATGACAAATATTTCAAAACCAAAATGCTAGAATTCCAGTAAGAAATTATTGAGATTGGAAGCATCATCTCAATTAGGACCTGTACCATCCTCATGCTTTGGAAGAGACAGCAATGAATGATATCTGATGCATTCTTCTAAGTACTCTGGAATGTAGTAGAGATTATAACTTCAACCTCTGAAGCCATTAAAATCTAACATTTTTAGCAATTTAGGAGAGTGAGATTGGATAGCAAGGTTAATATTTGAAATGGTAGGAAGAGTCACAAGATAAAATAGCATCACCTCATAATGTTGCAGTATAGACTAAGTGGAAGGGAGAAGGCAAGCGAATTCAGATTTCTTTATAGATCTAACTTCTTTTGCTGAAATGAGATTTCACACTAGAACCTTTAGTTTTTCATTTCTTTTTAATGAAAATGGAATTGCCTGTGTGTGGTAGAAAGGCAAGCAGAGGAGTCTGGGATGACAATCCCTTTGACTCTTAATTTCTTTCAATAGCCTGTGGCCAGTCTTATGGTCTTTATGCTCTCCCAATAAACAAAAATAGCTGTTTTTTTCCTTATAAAGTTCTACTAAGCTAATGTGAATGATATGCCTGTAGCCTTTGTCACCACAATCTCTTTTCTGTGCTATGATTTTCCTGGAGACAGGTTTACTTTGATTCTACTGTCTTAGTTTCTACCCAGTACAAAACATGGGAAGCCTCCTTCTCAGGGGTTTTCACTTTGGGACTGCTCTTGTCTCCTGGTCCACACTGCTTTATGTGACGCTCCCCAGCAATAATGCATTTAATTGCAATACCTCTTAAGTCAGTTGCACAGCAAAATTCAGAGCTGCTTTGTTCTTTTTTTTTTAAAGATGTTGGGGGTAGGAGTTTATTTATTTATTTATTTATTTTTGCTGTGTTGGGTCTTCGTTTCTGTGCGAGGGCTTTCTCTGGTTGTGGCGAGCAGGGGCCACCCTTCATCGCGGTGCGCGGGCCTCTCACCGCAGTGGCCTCTCTTGTTGCGGAGCACAGGCTCCAGACACACCGGCTCATTAGTTGTGGCTCACGGGCCTAGTTGCTCCGCAGCATGTGGGATCCTTCCAGACCAGGGCTCGAACCCGTGTTCCCTGCATTAGCAGGCAGATTCTCAACCACTGCGCCACCAGGGAAGCCCTGCTTTGTTCTTTACAAGAGCATTGTCTACGTTCAGATGGGCCAGCTATGGTCTTCTCAGGAATAGCCTTCATTTAGAATCTCTTCGTTCACTTCCTGAAGTGTCATTTCTTCCCAGTTCATGGGATTCTTTGCCTAAGAACATCCTAAGTGATGGTGGAACCGTGAGATGGGTGAAACCTGAGTACCAGAAGGGCTTATGGGGTAGCCCCTACTGTTGTGTGAGAGAAAGAAAATTCTTTTTTCAGCAATTGTATTTGTGTGTTTGACTACAGAGAACTTCACCTCAGTGTTCCCATCTGGAAATGGAGAAGTCAATCCCCAAGAGTCTCTTTCTAGGGTGAGTTCTCTAGGACTGCCACGTTAAGCCTTTTCTGTTGGCTAAATCTTCTTCATTCTGACTTATTTCTACTTTTTTCTTCTCTTATTATAATTCTTTTTCCTTCTCTTGGGATGTCTGGACCCCCATACTCTTCTTTTCATTTATGATTTAGCTTTCTACTGGTTGACAGCTAACTCATTATAGATACATGTTTTCAAGCGTATTCATTTTATACTGTATATATAGAAGGTACACTCGTTATCAAAAAGGAATATACTGAATACATGTGCAATGATATTCATAAAATGTTGTAATTTTGGTAGTTGGTTTAGTGATTCTTTTATAGTGAGAGATTGGTTTTGAAGAGAAAATGATTTGATAAGACCTCCACAGAGGAGAAATGAGCCTCTGGGTTCCAGGCGTGAAACTGGCACCCAAGTTCATGCAGAAAAGGAGGGTTATTCTGTGTAATAAAGGAGTGAGAGGAAAAAAGGAGAGGGTTCTTGTTTATACAGGGAAAAGGACAGGGGGAGATGAGTTAAGGGCCCTGATTTACAGAGCAGCCAGGGATTCTTGAAAGAAGAATCATGTATCATAGTTATATTTTTAAGTGAAATGCATTATACAGTAGAATATGAACCCCTCTTGTGAGCCGTACTTTTTCAGTTAAAAAATCCTACAATATTCTTGGTCTGTTTAGCATTCTAATAGAAGCTTATTAAAAGGCTGAGTTGTGTGTTAATGTGAGATATTGAAATTTATAAACTGGAAATCATCATCTCATTGGCTTTTGTCACTAACAAAGTAAAGATGAGAGGTGATCAATGCTTTGGTGTGACCACGGTGCTATGCTCCTTATGACATCCATAACTGAGCAGTATTTCTGTTAGCCACTTAAGCTCACAGAATAAATCCAGCAGAGTATCCTTTATTGGAGGCTTGGATGCATATACTTGCCCATTCAGATTTGGGATAACATTAGATGAGGTGGCGGAGTTTGGGGAGTGGTTGCTCTACTTTATTCAACTCGTTTCCTACCTCACCTTCCCAACAGGCCGGTAATCTTAGCTCTCCCATGAGATGCTTTGGCCATCCTTCATGGAGACTTTCTCTGTTAAAGGAGAAAGAGCCCCTGTTGAACTTTCTCTCTTTTTACTTTCCCCTGGGGTTCCTTGATCATGTTAACCATAACATCCTCAAATTAAGTGTTATTGGAGATCCTGTATATACCACACATGAGTGAAGTGGCTGGATGTCAGAGTATAAGGAATGGTGAGGCCTGTGGTAAACTGGTGAATTTCTGTCCTGGCTAAAGCGCACAACTTATGCTCAACTCTAGCTGATTGCTACCAGGCAGCAATTGTATATATTTTAACTGTACTATAAACCCAGATCTAGTGTAGCCAGATCTGATTTTCAACAGAAGATTCAGTTAGGAACTGTATGTGATATTACTGATTTTACAGCATTGGGGCCAGGGCCAATCTACCTTTCATCAATTTATGACCTTTAGTTTAATACTTTCTTCCATAAACTCACCCAAGCTGCCACACACATTTAAGTTTCTGCAAGTTGAAGAAGGGAGAGGAGAAGCCTCCCCTAGGTTTAGACATCTAGGAAGATTATCCAAAAATCACTCAGACCTTTCATAGTACTAATAAAACATCCTACTGACAAGTCTTTTGCAGGCTGTTGTGCTAAGAGTGTTATCTCAGGTCCAGTAAGTCCCCAGACTCAGGAATGAGTAGGCGCATAGGGATGAGAAAAATAATTACACAGACCTCCATCTCTCGTTCCACAATGCCACGGTTTTGTGCAGCTCACTGGGTAATTATCTTTCCCATCTCTTTCTATACAGACTTTGTTTTTCTTACTTACTTTCATTACATGCAGGGGAGCGTGTGGTGTGTGTGGTGTGTTGTGCATGTGTGTGTTGTGTGTGTATGGCATGTATGGTGTGTTGTGTGTGTATGGCATGTATGGTGTGGTGTGTGTTGTGTGTATGTGTGGTGTGCATGTGTGTGGTGTGTATCCTCTCACATACATACATATCATTAACAAGAATCTGTTGGGGAGGGGGGCATTAAACTTTAAAAAAATAAAAAGAACTTGAACACTCAGCAGCTCTCCAGATTTCCAAGTATAGTTTGGACTTTTAAGAATGTTTTCATGAATTTCAAAGGACACGCCCTTCCCTCCTCTCTTGCCCTCTCTTTTTCTCCAGAGAAGGGGATGCTACTAGCCATGAGGCTGGTGTGGAGGTAGGGGAGAGGTATGTTAGAGCTGTAGGAAAAACCTGTAGTGAAAAGTAATACAAGAATTTACAGCTAAGAATTCCAGACACAGGAGTGAAATGAGACTGTTGTGTATGTGGATAAATCAGTATGCAGTCAAGTAAAAAATACATACACCAAATCTAGTTCTTTGCTTTGTCAGATCAGTAAGTGGTTTATACGATTTAAGTCAATCTTTTTTTAAAAATGTCTTTGATAACACATCTGAGCCTTTCTAAGCTCTTATTCTGCTGAAAATTTGTATCTAGCTCATCACAGAGTGGTTTTAATTTCTGTAGTGAAGTTAGAGAAATAGTTATTTCGTTTCAGATATGTGCAGATATGCTATAGTTGATTTGCAGTGTTTTTTTTCTTTTTAACAGCTTCAGAATCCGACTTTATTGGCTGTGTCATTTCTAAGCCTTTGTTGCTTTCATGTATAAATTAAATAAGATGTTTTAAGTGCATTAGAAAGAATCATCCCACATGTGTCACAGATGGCAGCTTAACTTCATGAGGTTTAGCACTGGTCAAGGCCATGGAACAGACTTGTGTTTTTAAATTATGCAAGTAAACAGCTAATGTCGCAGGCATAGATTGAGCTGGACCAATGTATCATTTGGCCTGTTCTCTCCGCTTCACTGCGTATAGACACATGATTGCTTTGTCTTAAGTGACTTTTTACAGTGCATTGATCCTAAACTAACATTCATCATACGAAAAGATGCAAGCGTCTATGAAATGGGATTTTGCTATATTAATTGCGGGCTTTCTCTTAGGTGCCTGGCTTCAAGTGAATATTCATTTACCACCCAGGGAGAGGGGGCTACACACTTTGGGTATTGCCAGAAGAACTTTCTGCCCTTAGTATGTTTTGTCCTCTAAAGTAGATTCGGTTTAACATGAAATGTTCAAGACAGTTATATGACTTTTACCCCTACCTATGTTTTCTCTCCTGCCCATTAGTTTTTCCCATTTTTATGACTACTCTGTGGCTGCACTCCACAGGCATTTCCACCGATGACAAGACAGTCACAGGAAGGAGGCTCTTTTTTCTTTTAGGCTGTGTTTACACATTGGGTTGGACTTCGGATGAGAGCTGGGGAATTAATAAATAAAGAGATTTTTCATGTCTTGGAAGAAGAGGGACTTAATCTGAGATGGGTTTGGAATTGTAATGAGAGGAATTTAGGTGTTCAGTAAGTAAGCTTTGTGACCATAAAGACCATGAGAGAACAGAGCACATTACTGAGGGAGGCTTTGGAAGATACTGTTGGAGGGTATCTTTAAGGACATCATCATGAGAGATTAGAGACCAGGAGTTCATTAGGGGGACTTGGGACATGCTACAGTCCTAAATACTGTTATTTTATTTTCAAAGATAATACTGTTGACAATTTTTCAGATAGATTTCTTTGTAGAGGCATGACAGAAAATACCAATGTAGGATTATTCACTCTTCCTTTTAAAGTTCCACAAAGATAGCGCCTACAAATTGCACCAAATAAGTTTACCCGTGCTTTTTCCCCTATGGTTAGTGTCTGATACTGAGAATTTTAGCTAGAGTGAATCAGGGGTTATAGCTTCAGATCCTCATCACTGCATCACTGCCTTCAGAAATATGCCAAGGAAGTTGTATTCAAATCAAACAAAGTGTAGATAAAAGAGTAAACCAACTATCCAAGTGTTTTCAACACTTATATGTACTATGTCATATAAGTTGTCTATATATTTAATTTTTCTCGTTTTCTTCACATACAAATTCTATGCCCCAGCAGTGTGCCAGTTTCATGCATACATGCATTTGTGAGTGTGGTGTCCTCTGCCTAGAATACCGTTCACCATAATACAGAATTCACCTTTAAAACCCAGCGCAGACATCAGCAACTCCGGGAAGGCTCCCTGTATTCCATGCCCCTCTCCTTTGACATCATAGTTAGTCTCCTCTTACTGAGCTTACTGTAGGTGATTGCTCAATACACATGTATTGAATGAATGAATATTGAGTAGATATGTAGCCTTTCTCCCATATTATACTATGAGCTCCAAGAAAATTGGAAATTTATTTTATTCATATCCACATATCCAGCAGCTAACACTATGACCAACGTATAGCGGATACGTGATAGCCAAGTGGTGAATGGATACATATTTATTCATGGGGAGACAAAGCATCTCTGTATCCAGTGCAAGACCCTCCATGTTCATGTTGTTTAAGGTGAAGTCTACTTGGTTCAAGAAAATAAGACTCTTATAATAAAGTTACCGCTCAGTTCTCACATGGCTCTGTCCAACTCGTGCATATCTTGAGCACTATTCTTTTCTACTATAAGCACCCAAAATTCTCTGGTTGGCAGCATCAGATTGTCTTCCCACCACAGTCTGATAAAATGGCTTTGCCAATTCACTGCTACCCTCGCCTTTCCTTCCTATTACCTCTGCAGAGAAGCAGAACCCTTCGAATTCACTTTCCGTATGTCAGTGGAGCCATTTCACCTTCCCTGGTGTCTCACAAATAGGTTTGCGAAAAGCAGAAGAAATCGCAGTTGATGAGAACCTGGGGACTCTCCTAAATGATAAATGAGGATTTAGAAAATCGCCCACCTTAACTGTAAACTGCACTTGTTGCGCAAGTTGAGGAATTAAACTGCCATCTTCCATCTCATGGAGCTGAGATTTCTCTGCAGTCAGAGGTGCTGTCATGACCTTTCGTCTCACATTTTGTTGAGTTATTCACTCTCCAGCTCAGCTTCTTTTATTTGAAATATTCAGATCTACCTTTTTTCATGGGATGGATTACTTGTTTTCTCCCTAGCTTTTTCTCATGCCATTGAACTGCATCATGTGTTAATAAACTTTTTTACTGTGCTAAATTGCTTTGTTTCTGTAGCTGATTTGAAGGCAAAAAGGCCCTAGAGGGTGAAGGGGAGAAAAAAGAAACATTCTAAAGTAATTAGAATGATTGCAGCAGCTGAAAACACTGTTTTCCTGAAACTGCAATATTTTCTCAGGAGATTTTGTTTTTGTTTTTGTTTTACAATAGCCCATGAGGCTCCAGGATCAGTGCTTGCCAAGCAAATGGTGGCTGGTAGTTTTTCATCATAGAGCTGAATGAGAGTCACACATTAGAAATTTCCAAATGTGTTATGGTGACCACCCTAGGGTTGTCTTGCCCATCTTATATTTGGTTCCAGTTATATCATCTGCCTTCAAGACCACCTGAGCCTGAAGCTTAGCAGCAGTTCTGAAGGGTGTGAAACACTGGGTTACGAACCGGTATTATGATAAATATGTAAAAATCTGTTCATTAAAAATGGTGAGTTTTAGACATCTCTTTGATCAGAAAAACGAAAATAGTAAATGTGGCAGCTATGAATTGACAGTTATGAAAAGATTATTTCTCCTAGTGAAGTATTAGTCCCTCTGCAATGGAAGAAATAATACTTTTTCCTCCCAGGGTTTGATTTTCAAGCAGAGTAGTAGCCAATAAAATGGGAGAGGGCTTAAGATGGAGAGTTTATACGGTTCACAGCCTTCTCTCATGATCCCCCATGAACAGGTAGCATCTGCTGGCTCATTTCAAATCTTTGCACAGTGGGTATCCATCATTTCCTTGTAATGGACATACAAATTTTAGGCCCTTTTCAGCATCCTTGCAGGCATGAAAAGCTGGTAAGGAGGCAAAGGTAAGGCTTCAGAACTGGAGGCTGAGGAAGAGGGTGGGAAAGGAGATGGGCCAGCCCATGCTTGAAATCCTTCCTCTCTTGTCTCCATCAAACATCTGTTGGAAACAGCAGCACTAGCTGCATTACCTCTGAATATACTAATACCTCACAATGACGTTTTCAACATAGGTCTATTTTCCAAGTAACTTTAAAATTCCACTCGGAATGTACATCTTCCAATGTTTATTTCCCACTTTGCTATCATCTTAACACAAAATATATTGAACATAATTTATCCTTTTTCTAATGACTGAAGTTGGGTTTTACAAACATCCAGTAATTCTGTGGGCATTACTATTATTTGCAGTGTTATTTATTTAGTGTGGAGACTGAATGCTACTAAACTAATGGATTTTTATAGTAACTGTGGCCAATTTTTCAAAGGGTTGTATTCTGGCTTCCAGTTTATGCTGTCTAATGATGGTCACTTGACTACTCTTTAAAGCTTTTGGACGGATAAGAAATCAGATGTGTAAAATAAGGTGACATTTTAAGTGAGAGTCAATATAACTGTTGCATGGACTCTTTCATGGAACAAAGTGCGGACATTTTGGTGTCTATGTCGGCTATTTAGAAGCTCATTCCATTTTGAATTGCTGAAAGTCTGACATTCGAATAAGTGGGGCATGATAGTTTGTGTTTTGGCTAAAGGGGATGTTGTCTGCAGCTGGGAACAAACAATCAGCAAGCTCATGAATCATGACTCCCTTCACAGTTCATTGTGAAATAATAATACATGGGCTTATTAAAACCATTTGCCTTGATTATAGCTGTCACTAAAGGGAAATGTTGATTGAGGCCATAACCTTTCAATAAAAGATAAGGCACACAAATTCAGAAAAATATTTTCATTTACTCATAGGTACCGATGACTTTAGTGAAGGCAATATATTGCATTATGTCAACAAATCATTGAAACATAAATGTAATCAGGTACATGACATATGTATGTGTTACTTTTCTACATTTAGTTTTGAATAGTCTTCATTAATATGCTTGGAGTTAAGCCATACGGATTTAGTTATTTTGTTTGTTTGTTTGTTTCCTTTACATCCACTTCTGCTTCTTCTGTGTGCAGCTCCCTGTTCTTGTTTGGGATATTATTCCACCTTCACTGACAATGGGTGGAATGGACTAAATCTAATCCTCTTTCTTCCATATTAAATCTCTATTTTTTCCTCCAGACATCTGCTTCATGCCACTCCATCACTATAAAATGATTTCCACTGCTTCCCATTCTCACAATAGAAGATATGACCACCATAAGGTCTCAGGTTCATGTATTAATTGTCCAGCTACCCAGAAGAGACTGAATCAACTCCTGACCCCAGTCCCAAGTTTGCAAGCATATAAATCTCTGGACCATTCAGCTGTTCCATGAGTAGTACTCATATTGCACTGAAATGTGGCTCTCATTCAAATCATGTAAGGGTATGTGTGGTGCATTTGGGGGGGGTGGTTAGGGACAGGTTTCCCCCAAGGGGAAGTGGTTCCCCAAAAGTGGGATGTCCACCACTTCCTATGTGGGCCTAATAGGGACTCATAGTGACATTTATTTTAAAAAGACATCCAGGTTGCCTTTAAAAATTTTCACATGCCATCTGCTCTTCATTAAAAATAGTATTGGTGGAGAACGAGGCTGAGCTACCTAGTAATCACTGTTTGGGATTCTAAATATTGTTCTTAAAAGGTTTTCACATCATCTAGCTGCCACTGAGAGATAGAACCCTAGAAACGTGTACAGACAGAAAATGATAAAATGGGTATGTCTACTGGATTGGCAGAAAAGCTCAGTTAAGAGCAAGGCAAATAGTTTTTAGTCTCTTCTCTTCTGCAGAGCTGAATAACTGTTGACTTTCCCTCTCAGCTGATTCTAAAAGGCCCTCTGAATTTAGTGTGTGTAGGATGGGCACTGCACATATTCTGAATGGCAGTTCCACCACTGAAGCACTCCAGCTGCATTGTAACCAATCCCAGTCAACCCCAAATACCTTCATGAAGTTAGTGGCAAGAGGAATTTCTTGAGCCTTTATTTCTGGAGATTTCTAGGCATTGTAAAAAGACTAGTGATTGGTGATTTGAGATTGATGTAGTACTTCTTATTGTTCTTAGGTAGTTATTGACCCCTCTGTGGTAGTGCTATGGTACTGTGGTCACATTTGTTCTCTTTCATTTACATGACTTCTTACTTTGACTCTGTATTTGCTCATATGACTCTGTAGTCCATTGGAAATG
The DNA here is from genome assembly GCF_002837175.3 of Physeter macrocephalus. NCBI lineage: Eukaryota > Metazoa > Chordata > Mammalia > Artiodactyla > Physeteridae > Physeter > Physeter macrocephalus. The sequence continues at coordinate 139,698,175 of NC_041221.1, forward strand.
CTCAATATACATTTACTAAATGAATGAATAGGTGTGTTTACAAAAGGAAGATATCTCCATTTTTAATATCTTCCAGATTTTTAGTTTAATGCACTGCTTGTAAGAATGTTCAATTATCACATAGTGGATGAAGGAAGAAAGGAATAAAAGTAGACACTTTCAAAGTGCTTTTGAAGCTTTATTTGGGGGGAAAAACAACAACAACAAAAAAAAAACCTCCTGCCATTCCTGAAAGAATTAGAACTAATCACAGGAACTCAGGTACATTGATTTGAATGAATTAATGCACAGGAGAGTACTTGATAAGCTGTAAAGGGGTATGATTGTTATCACAAAAGACAATACCAGGCTCATCTCAAAATAGCTTACATTTGTAGAGTCCTTTACTGTTACAAAGCACTTTCACATGTAGTATCCCTATCAGTTTTCTCAACAACCTCATGAGGGTGCTATTTTGCAATCTCCATGTTACAGGTGAAGCAACAGGTTCATTGAGAGAAAATCATTGGTTTGAGGTCACATACTTAATAGTGAAGTCAAGGTTCAAGCTCTGTTTTTCTGAATCTAAGTCTGAACTCCTTCCTCTATTGTAGAACAAATATCCCATGGTAATAATGTACTGTTTTAATGAGTAATGGTGCTTCTTATTTATTCAAAGTTTAAAGAAAGAATTGGGTACCCCTTTGCTTTATCAGAAAGGAAATCATCCAACCCACAGGTTTTGGAATTACGTCTGAGCCCTGGACTAGGCATGGAGGTCTGTGGTGAGACCTGAGGTATTAAAGAGTTTAGGAGTGTGAGAATTTCTGTCAGTCACATGAATGCCTATGTAGGTGTAGCTTAAAAGGAGATTTCTTTCCTTCTTGAAACATGACCCAGCAATAGCTTTGCCACCAGGTGGACACAACTCTTCAGCCCAAGAGTCTGTCATACAGAGTGAAGTAAGTCAGAAAGAGAAAAACAAATATCGTATATTAACGCATATATGTGAAATCTAGAAAAATGGTATAGATGATCTTATTGGCAAAGCAGAAATAGAGACACAGACATAGAGAACAAATGTATGGACACCAAGCGGGGGAGGGGGTGGGATGAATTGGGAGATGGGGATTGACATATATGTACTATTGATAGTAAAATAGATAACTAATGAGAACCTACTGTATAGCACAGGGAATTCTACTCAGTGCTCTGTGGGGACCTAAATGGGAAGGAAATAGAAAAACAAGGGGATATATGTATACGTTTAGCTGATTCATTTTGCCCTACAGTAGAAACTAACACAACATTGTAAAGCAACTATACCCCCAATAAAAATTTAAAAAAAAACAAACAACTCTTCAGCCCAGCCTATAAGCAATAGGTACTTTAGCAATGACCGTATACATTAGGAATTCATTAGTGACCCCTCTCCCTTTATTTAACCAATCAGCAATCCTGGTGTCAGAGAGGTTTAATAACTCACCTAAGGACGCAATGCTAGTAAGCAGCAAAGCTAGCATTTCTACTCTCCATTTATTGTTATCACTTTTTTTAGGTCAAATATTACATAGAACACATTATTTATTATTAATCAGGAAAAGAAAATAAGCCACATTTCAACTCTAGAGCAAGCCTTTACAATAAATGAACTTCTTATGTATCATTGCTTTCTTTTCATTACTAATCTTTACCTTTTCCTTTATTAATTCACTCTGAATATTATCTTGGATTTAATTTAATTTAATACCCTTTCTTGAGATTGTTATCCTCAACTTTAGTCTTATTTGAGAGTTGGATACCATAGAATATCCAGCATTTAGTGCAGAAGAAAACTTTCATTTTAACCCTAGAACTGTAATTTATGCAGTCTCAGCTCTCCATGAAAACCTTAGGTAGGTTTACATTTTCAGCCTTCATGATTTGGAATAGAATGGAATTGTTTCTCAGCTATTTATTTAGCCTCTTACTCCATCTCTTCTTCCCAGCCACACTGAGAAGGAGCAGCATGGGAGAAGTATTTATTTATTCAACAAATAATTATTGAATACCCACAATGTTTAGGATGTACTGTTCAAGACACAGTGACCTAAACAAAGACCTTGTTCTCATGAAATTTTCATTCTGATAAATAAAATAGATAAGAGTATATGCATATATATGTGTGTGTTTATACATGAGTGTTTGAAGGATAGTAAATGCTGTAGGGATGAAGAGAGCTAGGTAAGAGTGATGAGGAATAGTAGATGTAGGTGGGTATTCTATACAGGAAGTCATGGAGGACCTCTGAGAGCTATGGGAAATTAGCCTCTGAGGGTAGCTTCCTTTCCTCCTTCCCAACAGGCACGTTACCTCTGGAGTTGACTATTGCAGCAGACTAAGAGGGTCCCAGGGTAAATGGACATTTCTGCTCTGCAAACAAGTCATTAGAAATAAATGATTGCCAAAGGCAGAAATCATCAAGTAAGAAACAACCAGAAAAATTGTAAGAAATATGTACAGGGTGTGATGTATAGATATGCTTATAAAAATCTCTTGATTGTATCAAGCTGCCCTTTCTGTTGGTTATGAAAGTTTTAAGTTCAGAAGTGATTTGATCCTTTCCCTGCTTGAGAGAAAGAAAAGTTAGTTTCTCTTTCTTTTAAAGGTCTTGGTGATTGCTGGAACAGTGACCTAATTAAAATTGGATTCCAGAATGTAGATTATCTGTGAATGTGTATCATCTTCTATAGAACCTCTTGAGGATATTCATTACATAATCTCATATTTTAAAAATTCTTTTGTCATGACTAATGAGTCATCATTTTTCTCTGAAGCAAGTGGCTACACACATTTAATATTTTATGTGGCTCTTTCATATAGATGTGAATGGAATCATAGCCAATCTAACTATTTAGTACTTTTTTCTGTGTGTGTTAAGTTATCATGGCTTTCTGCCCAGCCAGGTGGATTTCCTTGTTTCTAACGCAGCACTACCTAACACTGATTATTAAATCTCCTTAAAAATAAATAAATAAATAAAATAAATAAATCTCCTTTTTGAGAACAAGGAGAAGCATGTATTTGGGGCCCCATGTGGCAGAAGCTGGAAATGGTGACATGTTCAAAAGAAAAAGGGAAAGGTTGGACTTGGAACCCACAGGGAGAAGGGAGAAGAGGACAAGAGAGTCTAGCTCCAGTTAGTGTTGGAAGGGTCTGTGCACGGCAGCTGGAAGTGCAGCTCATTTTACAGTGGCTAAAAATTAGGTCATTAAATCATTAAATAAACTCACAAGAAAAGCTCAAACAGGCTATAAGAGTGTTTTTCTCAAACCAGGATTGAGTTGATCAGTCACGACTAGGACGTAATTGTGACATTTATCTTCTGTGTTCTAGTTCTCTTTTTTTCTTCTTCCTTCTCTCCTTTGGTGTTTTTTCCTTTTGTTCTAAGGTGGCTGGTGCCTTTATGAGCTTCCTCTTACCCTCTACACTCAACAATTACTGTTCATTTTCTCCCTCCATCTTCTCCCATGGGATTCCACCCAGACCTACCCTGTACTTATACTATAATCCTTACGCTCATTAAAGCATAAGCCTCCTGACTCCATTCCCAGCTGATCTGGTGTATTGTATCATGCATAACCTCTGGGATATAGTAGGTGCTCAAAATATACTTCTTGAATAAATGTGGTCATAGCGTAATAGGTGAGCCCTACCAAATACCACAGGTATTTTGGAAAGATGCCTTAGAAACATGCCGTGGCATGATCTAAAGTTGGAGCTTTCAAGGTCCTTAGTGATATCAGGGAGAAATGTATTATAAAGCTGAACCCTCAATGAAGTTCTTCATTTGCCCAATCATTTCCTTTGGGCAGAGATTCTGAAATGCATAGTGAAACTGAACATCATCCTCTGCATATCTATTCAGAATCTGGCCCAGGGGTTATATTAATAATTTACCTTTCATTAACACAATCCCTACATGAATACTTCTAAGGCTGACCTTCTTGAATTAAGAGACAGGATGGCATGTGGAAAGTGAAGCAGATGTACAGTCAGAAGTGTCTCATTGGGCTTCCCTGGTGGCGCAGTGGTTGCGCGTCCGCCTGCCGATGCAGGGGAACCGCGTTCGCGCCCCGGTTTGGGAGGATCCCACATGCCGCGGAGCGGCTGGGCCCGTGAGCCATGGCCGCTGAGCCTGCGCGTCCGGAGCCTGTGCTCCGCAACGGGAGAGGCCACAACAGTGTGAGGCCCGCGTACCACAAAAAAAAAAAAAAAAAAAAAAAAGAAGTGTCTCATTCACCTTCTGGCTCTGCCCCTTACTAGCAGTATGATACTGGGCGAGTCTCTTCATTTCTCCCAGCTTCTATTTTCTCACTGGAAAATGGTCACTCCGCTAACTGACCTACCTATGGTAGATCAGAAGGATCATTGTCATACTGGATGTACATCTTCTTTACAAACTCTGAAGTGTAGACAAAGACGTAAAGGCATGTTCAATTCTAACATTGGGATTTCACTTTAAGTCCCCGATTAATGGCTTTCTGCTACACATGTTTCAACTGACTTGTCGATCTTTATTAGTCGTTAGGGGTAAAATTGTGTGGAAGTTACTTATTCATGTGGTAGTTGAGTGCCTAGTGAATGGCAGGTAGTGTACTGAGTGCTATGTATAGTTAGTGAAAACAAAACCACATCATCTTTTCCTTTATGGAATTTATAGATGGAGGAAGATATTAAATAAACACATAAATAACTATATAATTATAAATTTATAAGTAAAAGCATGTGAGTTGCTATGGAGTAAAAACTATAAGGTCTGTGAGAGGGAGAGGCTGGAGAGTGAAAACTTGATGTTGAAGTAATGAGTAGGAGTAGAGCCAAGTCATGAACACGGAAGAAGGATGCAGAGGGAATAACACATAGACCAAGCTTCATGAATTCACCAAAGGTAAAGAAAACCAATGTGCCTATGAGTAAGGTGGGTGGTGAAAGTGCTTTGACTGGGTCAAATAGTGGATAGAAGGGTGAAGTCATATATGTGGGTAGGGGTTAGATCATGCAAAGCCTTATAACCCATGGTTGAGGTGCTCAATCTTATTGTAAGTCCACTGAGAGCCACTAAAAGGTATTAAAGCGTGAAACTGATAGGGGCTACTGGATTTATTTTGTTTTAAAAGGGCTTCAGTCTCTGGATGTTGTGTGAATAGATTCAAGGTGAATCTATGTGGAAACAGATAGACTGGCAAAGAGTTCATTGCAGTATCCGGGCAGGAAGTGGGGATGATTGTGGTTGTCCTGGTGCTGCTTATCACGTGTTCCTGGTTCTACTTTTTCTGAGAACACAGGAAATTTCATTCCTCAACCCCTTTTAAAGTTAGGTTATGGGGCTTCCCTGGTGGTGCAGTGGTTGAGAGTCCGCCTGCCGATGCAGGGGACACGGGTTCGTGCCCCGGTCCGGGAGGATCCCACATGCCGCGGAGCGGCTGGGCCCGTGAGCCATGGCCGCTGAGCCTGCGCGTCCGGAGCCTGTGCTCCGCAACGGGAGAGGCCACAACAGTGAGAGGCCCGCAAACCGCAAAAAAAAAATAAATAAATAAAGTTAGGTTATGAACTTTTAAAAACTTTGGTCAATGAGACTGAAAAGTAACTTGTCACTTCTGGACAGAAAATTTAAGAACAGACTGTGGTTTTCTGTGTTCCCTCTCCTCCTCCTTGATGTTCCTGGAAACACACATTCATAAAGAGCTTCCATCCGTGTGAGCCCCTGAATCACTATGATTAACAGAGCCCCCCTGCTGAGCAACACTGGATATAGTATGAGGAAAGAGTATACCTTTGTTGGGTAGGAGCCACTGAGTTTTGGGGCTTGTTTGTTACTGCAGCAGCAATTGTCTTGACTGGTCCTATGCTTACACATAAGCATACTAATTGATGTTCAAATAAACATTGCATTTTTACAAATACGTTGGTACTATAACGAATGACCCTTTTGAATTCTGTTGATAGAATTATAGCTCATCTTTGTTGTATTTGCTTTATATTCTGATTCAGAGCAATATTCTTATAACATTAATTAGTGAACTATATCAATATCCTAGCCTTTTAAGAAGTACATTTTCAACACTTTTGTAGTTGTTTTAGTTACCTCCTTTTATGTGTTATCATTTGTAGATCATTAAAAACAGAAATAGAGTTGAATAGCAAAACATACAGGTGGTTTGAATTGGAGTATTCTCTAATTTGTTTTTTAAAGTGGTGAATTTGTATGTTTCTCTATGTGAATATTACTACGACTTTTGTGAGATGCTTTCTTATTCCTGTGTCATTGCTACTCAACCTAGGCAACACATATAATTTTGAGGATTCGAGTATCTGTTCTTGGTCTCATGTGATTAATGTGTGTGTATACATACATATATACATACATGTATGTATAGACATACATATTTATGTATGTATATGTGTGTATATATAAAATATATCTATATATAAAATATATAGATGTATTTAGGTATGTATATATAAAAGCCAAGTTGATTCTTCCTTGCCACCTGCGTGCCTATTTTTCACCCACGTACCCACCCATGCTATAGGAGAGAGTAGGCTGCATATTTAAAGCATCAGCCCATTCCCTAGCAACCTGCATTCTGCAGTTTAAATGGCTTGAAGGCTGCAGCAGGAACAGGAAGGGTTAATTGCCCGCTTTATTTTGTTGGGAGAGGCAGCTTTCATTTCACATTGATTTTCTGCATTCTCTGTGCCAATTTGTGACAGCTTGTTTCACAGCCCCACATTTGTTTAAAGCTTTCTAACAGACTGATTCTATTTTTTTGTCCCCCCATGAGTTTTTTTTTTTTTTTTTTTAAACTTAGGAGAACATGGCTTTGCACATGGTCAGGAACCCAGATAAGCCTCTCTGGAGACTGTGATTGGCAGCTCCCCCTGTTGTGCAGATGTGAATGAGGAAGGCTAATTTTCCCATCGACTTTCTAGTTTCCATTACTATCTCTCATTTCACATTGGTGCTCCTTACAGCCATCTACTTGCCAGATGGAAATCTGCCTACTCCCTGGGTGTCTGTTTTCTGCCACTCATGGATCATGACAATGTCAGACAATATGTCAGTAAACTCCCTTCAATATCCTTTTTGGCACTGGATAGATTGGTGACATTACGTAAAATGCTTGCTATTGGTAGGTAACTACCTTCATGTCATATGTGAGCAAAGAAAAGGCAAGGCCAGAAAATCCCAGTTCCTTGAGAAAAATTGCCCATGGTAACAGAAGAGATGGATGGTGTTGGCAACACAAACGAATCATTTTGTAGCCATAGCTGTTCTCCAAAAACTGAACGGGGTTGACTAATGACCCATGTGAACAAGTAAAGTGTTGGGCTAACACTAGAACTTCCTGTTCTTCATGAGAGGACAACTCAGAGCTGGAAACCAGGCTTGGCTTGAACCACTGGTTCTCAAAGTGTGGTCCTGGACCAGAAACATCAGCATCACCTGGGAATTCATTAGAAATGCACATTCTCAGGCCCCACCCAGTCCTACTGACTCAGAATATCTGGGTATGGGGCCCAGAAATCTGTGTTTTAAGAAGTCTCCCGGCTGATTCTGATGTTTGCTAAAGTTTGAGAACCGGTGATTTAAACTAAAGTGGGTATGGGAATATTATTTAATTGGGTTGAAAACCCAGATAGTTGCTTCAATTATCTATTTATTTTTTCATGTATGGGATGGGGAGAGGAAGTTTCTGGAGCTGATATATTGAATCAAATAACATGGAACGTAATCAAAATGTAAGTTTATTTTCATTTTCCAAGCTTCCTTTAAAATTTATTCACAGAAAGAGGGTCTTCCCTGCCTTGAGTGGAAAGCTCCTGGAGGCCTTTTCCAGGCATTCTGAGGCAGTAAAAGTCTCATGGACACTTTAAGGGCAAATAGGCCTCAAATGCAGTCTTCTCTCCACCCCAGCTGGGCTGGCTGCAGGGGGAACCCCTTGCAGGCTTCTTTGTTCTTCCTCATTCACACCCTCCCTACTCAGTACTTCTTTTCCCTGCTTACAACCTTATATTCTGGCAATTCCCTTCACAGTAATCTCCCTGGTGGAGTCTTAGTGCCCTCCTGGGTAGTCCATTTGGACAGAATTCAAGCAGTTCTAGGCTGGCTTTCTCCTCCCAACATGGTGCTAATCTAGCTGTGGTCAAGCAGACTGACCGCAACGCAGCAGCCACTCTCCAGGCTCTGCCACCTGAGATGTCTGTCAGCATCTAGACAAGGTGGCAGTAAACTATGGCCCATGAGCCAGCTCTGGCCTGCTGCCCTTTTTTTTAAATAAAGTTTTGTTGGAACACAGTCACATCCATTCTTTTATGTATAGTCCATGATTGCTTTTGCACTACAACGTAATACAGATTACATGGATCTCAAAACCTAAAATATTTACAGTCTCTTTGCAAAAAATGTTTGCCAACCCTGTTCCAGATTTCTGGGGGTGGGGGAGGGGAGAAAGGGGAAAGAAACAGGAGGAGGTAATGGGAAGTCAGACCCCAGTCCCTTTTGCCTCTCAAGCTCCAGGGATTGTTAAGAACTCTAGGTAGTCTCCCTGCAGCACCCCTACCCCTCCTTTACCTTTAAGGGAAGGAGGTAGCCACACGGAAGCTGCTCTATCCAAGAAATCCCAGTGTAAGTCCTCTCTTTATTTTTCAGCTCTCAACACCTTTGTTCCCCTGACGGAAGTGAGTAGTCTAAGAGTCATAAAGCCGGTCTTAGCCTCACCTTTTGAAAACACACAATTTGATTCAGTACCTTATTTTGGTGTCTGATACTTATCACCTGAGCTCCTTGGCCAAAATTCATGATTTATATCCAATGACATTTGTGTTTAGGTAGTTAAATAAAATTCAGATGACATACCTAGATCTTGATTTTGAAGAGATGCGGTAAAGTTCTTTGTGGACTAAATGAAAACTTAACTGATATTTTCTTGCATAATTGATAATTGAGGGTCAGAGGCTCCATTAAAGAGATAAGCACAGAAGTTTTCTGAGATTGTTTACTGATGACTTGCCCAAATAATATATTTTAGTCACTTCTCAGATCCCCATCAGGCCTTCTGATCAAACCTAACATTGCAAATCAAAAAATCCAACCATTGGGCTTCCCTGGTGGCGCAGTGGTTGAGAGTCTGCCTGCCGATGCAGGGGACGCGGGTTCGTGCCCCGGTCCGGGAAGATCCTACGTGCCGCGGAGCGGCTGGGCCCGTGAGCCATGTCCGCTGAGCCTGCGCGTCTGGAGCCTGTGCTCCGCAACGGGAGAGGCCACAACAGTGAGAGGTCCAAGTATCTCAAAAAAAAAAAAAAAAAATCCAACCATTGCTCTGTTTCTTTCCAACAGGCTTAAGATAGTTTTCATGCTGATCCATGATCCTATGTGTTAGAGGAAAATCAGCCTGCTTTCCAATTTCTGAGATGGAAACTGACTTCTAACATCTCCCAGTCCAGTACTTTGTTATTTATGTACTTTTATTTTTAGCATTGTTGGATTCACTTTACAGAAGTATTTGTCTTATATTATTTTGGAATTGATGGAAACACAGAGAAAACAGTTTATGAAAAAGAATCTGTCCTCGTGGTAGTAGGGAGAACATGTCTCAGATTCCCGCTGAGATGATTCAAGAAGGTAAAATGACCATGTGGCTAGAACATGTTACATGAGGCCTTAAAGCCCAGTGCGCAGTCTAGCAACTGGTTACAAAACCCCGTAGGTGAGCTCGTTTGATGCAAAAGTAATCAAAATAGCTGAACCATGAAACCATGGTTTTGATTATTTTGTGCTCTTACTACCCGAATCCAAAGAGCTATGTGGTGAACTTACGGACTGGGTGTCATGCTTGAAATGGAAATCCCACAGCAAAACGCATCAGCTGGATTTTGCTCAGCTTTTTTTCTTTTTCCAGTAATGAGTAGGTATTTTGCCAATCGATGGTTTTACAAAGTATTAGGTAATATATTTACTACTGTTTTTTATATTTATATTGGAACATATCCGATAATAAAGAGAAGAGCTGCCTGCACCTATTATTATTATATACACTTTAACATTTTTATTAAATCCTGTTTTTCCTCAATCTTCTTATGTTTATGTCCAGTCTGATTTATTTTAGCCCGACATGATTTTGAGTTCATGCTAATTTACATAGCCAGAGTACCAGGCAGATTGTTAAGAGAAAGTGAGAATTTTCTTTACTTCATGGCTAATTCCCCACTAAGTCCTTTCAGCATAAGCTCTAAAAGTATTAGTTATCTTGTATCTTCAAGTTGTTTTTAAAATGTGTTCACAAGTTTCAAAGCTTGACCCGATGTGAAAATGCCTCCTTCTATAAAAAGGTTTAGAGTAGTTAATACAAGTAAGCTCCTGGTATACTTTTGAATACATTCCACACACACACACACACACACACACACACACACACACAATGCACACGTTTATAGAGATTCACCCCAAAGAGAGACTCCAGTACAGTTTCTTTGTTTTAGCTATGTATTTGTACTATTTTTTTCAAAATATTTTTATTTCTTCAAGATTTAGGAAAGACCTGCAATACAAAAACCATGCTGTTTCTGGTGGTGTATTTCAGTAATTCCTTGCATTTATATCCTATATACCATAACTTTTCAAAAAACCTTTTCTGGAAGAGTAAAATATGAGATTCTCACTTGGTTCCTGTCGTTTAAAGTCTCCAGCCGGAATCTCTACTGTAGGTACCCTAGAGAAATGGCAGCAAGTCTGCTCATGTAGAGGAGCAGTGTGCTGATTAATATTCTCTTGAAGCAGCACTGACTGAACTCCTACTATGTGTGGAGTGTGATGCCTGGCGCTAGGGAGAATCTGAAGATTAAAGCGATACCGGTGCTGTGCATACTGAGCCTTAGGGACACTCACGACCTAGATGTACTGCTTTATCAGAGTTATCTAAATTAGAAGATGATTCACATAAAATTATGTTGTGCCCTCAAGTTATCTAAGTTACTGCTATTTTCTCCCTTCCCTCGGTTATAAGCAGCTCACTATTAACTGGGAATTTTTTCTCCTGGAACTTTTTGTCTCTGTGTGTGTGTGTGTGTGTATGTGGAATCTAGTATTAGTGCAAAATCAGAACATCCCTTTTTTTGTTTTTTATAGACAGTAACTAGGCTTCTGTGGCTTTTGTAATTTGTTCTTTCTGATCATTTGTAAATAGAATGAGTCTTCAGCGAGCAAAGTGGGCATGTTTTACCTTTTGGGGGGCTGCCATGTCAATTACTAGGGTACAGTTGTTGAAGTGCAATCATTTGAATAGATAATGAAAATATATGAACATTTTCCTCATGCTAGAAATTTTATCGAAATGTTGAAGATAGATTTCATTGATAGCCAGTCCAGTCCATGAAATACATTCATTGTAGTCTTCACTAGTCTGATTGATAAATCAGATAAACAAACAACACTTCATACATAGAAATGAGTTTCTCATGAACATAGCAACAATTATTATGACATTCTTATACTCATTTTGTTTTCTCATCCTCTGCCTTTCTTCTAGTACCAAGAGTGTACTGCAGTTGCATATTTTCTAAATCTCCACATGAGAAAAGATCTAAGATTGATTCTACCTCTGATGGTAGAGACAGGAACCAAGGAGTTTGGGATGCTAGAAGGTCTCCTTTGAGGATCTGTAAATTAGAGTCCAAATCCTTTTCCTTTCACTTGCGCTGCTCCCATTTTTCCCATTCATAAGGCCATAGCCATAAACTAGACATAGCTATGACGTCAGTGCCTCTTCATTTTCAATATTTTTACTTTCTAAATGCTGTGATTGTTTTCTGTGCATGATACAACTTCACTCTTGGCTTTTAGCAGGAAGAGTGTCTCTTGAGTTCTGTTTCAAGTGGGTAAAGATAGTTTGGCTAAATTGGGATAGAATTCTTGGGGGGTAGGTGCCAGCTGGACGGGGCAAGGGCCTTGCAGTGAAGAAGGGAGAGTAGTGGGAGGCCTCTGAGAGGTGTTCACACAGTTGACTCACATAGGTGTGATATCCCTACTGGTTTGGAACAAGGAAGGGATCTAAAGCCCCAGAGGGAGGAAGGTGGTAGCCAACTAGAACACTCTAGCAGCCAGTCAGGTAGAGGTCCAAACCACAGTACTTGTATCAGAACCTCTTGTCCAGGGCACAGCTGCAGGGAACCTCCCACCATGTGAACCCTTGTGTAACACATCAGCATGCTTGTCTAGTTTTACTACTTGGAATAGCAATGTGGAATGAATATGATATGAATTCTGATATGGAACAGGACACCTGGAGGGAAACTTGGAAATCATTCATTCAACACCCTCTATATTGCCAAGCATTGTTTTGGGTGCTGGGGATTCAGTGATGGGCAAGGCAGATAAGGTCCCTCCCTAGGCAGATCTTACTGTCTAAAGAAAGGACAAATAAATATCAAGAAAATATGAGATATTCATAAATACTATAAAGAAAACAAAACAAGATCATATGACAGTAATTGGATGACAACTTTAGATTGAACAGAAAAGGCTTAACCAGGTGGAGGCACTTGAGCTGAGACCTGTGGAAAAGAAGGAGCCAGTGTGATGAAAATTTGCAGGGAGAGTTTTCCAGGTGGAGGGAACAACCAGTGCAAAGGCCATGAGCTGTGGGAAAAGCTTTATGTATTTGGGGTCAGAGAAAAGAGCAGTGTGATTGGAGAAGAGTAAGAGAAGAGAAGAATGGTTGGCCAAAGTTTGGAAAGGTTGGTAGGAACCATATCATGACACCTTGTAGGCCAAGGTAAAGATCAATGTGCATCCCTCCTTCTAAAGATGAAAGAGCTCAACTTCAGAGAGGCAAAATACCTTGACCAGGGTGGTTAGTGGCAGCCTGGGCTGTGATTGCTGCTCTGACCTCCACATCACACTCACACTCCCGCCAAAAGAGGGGTTCACTTAAACTCTTATGTCATATATTGATTTTCATGTCGTAATGGGGGATTATAGCACCACTCATATGAAATTCTTAACAGCAATACTGATAAGGAACAAAAGAAGAGAGACCATGCCCAGAGGTGAGATATTGATTTTCATGTCGTAATGGGGGGTTATAGCACCACTCACATGAAATTCTTAACAGCAATACTGATAAGAAACAAAAGAAGAGAGACCATGCCCAGAGGCAAGGGAAACACTGCAAACCAGCATTGTCTCCTTAGTTCTTCATGGTGTAGGATTAGGTTGCTTATGTTCCACTGAAACATGTACAGAATGCATGGACACAAAAGCAGACACACAAAGCAATGCATGTGAAAAGGAGGTAAAATCATTCCAAGTGTACTTCTAATTTGTTTCCACAGAACTCTGACCTAGCTGGTGGCACCTGGGGAATTTATGGCCATCTTGAGTCTACCACCAGCATTGAAAAATGGGCCTTCCTGGGCACTTGCAAACAGATGGTTGTTTGCAGTATTAGCGTCACTTTGGGGCAACAAAGATGTGTTTAGCTTACTTTTACCATCTGTCTATCCTTTCATATATTGACTCACTCATGGGCACTTACTAAGAAATAACTTCTATGCTGCACATCTTGCGGAGTTCCGGAACGCTCCATAATACAAAGTCATTGCTGCCTAGGGTTTACATCTGTATCTCACAGATGTGGACGCAAGCTCAGAGAAGTGAAGCGAATGACTCAAGTTAACACAGCTGATAGATGATAGAACTGATGTTTGGATCCAAACATATCTGACTCCCCTCTTCTTCGTTTATCAAGCATTTATGGAGCACGTCTATCCCAGGGACTGTGTTAGGCCCAGAGAGCAGAAGTGAGACATCAGGCATGGTGCCCTCATAGAGTTTGCAGTCTCTGCTGGACAACCTTCCAGTGTCTCAGAAATAGCCCACAGAAATGGAGAGGAGCGGATGATTTTCTCATATTCAGTTTTCAAAAGAGCTGGACAGGTCAGCTTGTGCACAAGCCAGAATCTCCTGGCATGTGCAATGCCCAAGGCTGTTCTTCTTTGGCAAATTGGATACTGGCATTGGCTTTAGACGAGGCTTTGCTGCATTGATTGTTTATCTCACAATAGCATTTGAGGCAGGAAGATGTTTACTTGGCCTCTCTTTTGCTACCTCCCCTTAGGTGGACAGGTAAACAGTGGCTGTTATTTTTGCATGAAGACAAATGACAATGTGGTACTTTTGCCATATTTGTAGACCAAGTTTTATGTCCTGTGTCCAATTAGGTCATCCATCTGACTTCATATGGGTGGGAGAAGAGTATGACTTAGCGATAAAGAGAAAATATGTCTTAGAGAACCCTTTGGTCTGAGTTCAAAATCTGACTCCACTACTTACCATCTCTAAGTTAGTTAATGTTCCTTGACTTCAATTTTCTCAGCCTTTTTTTATTAGGAATTATCATAGTACCTACTGCAAAACGTTGTTTTGAAGAGTTCATGAGATAATCCCTCAAGAGAGTTTAGCTGAATGGTGTAACCGAGTTGTTACAGGTTGGTGGCATAATTTTGGTGTTCAAATTCTACCAGTAACTCATTTTTGCTTTTTTAAGGCAACTAGGGCCCAAAGTATTAATGGAAAACTAATTTTTAAAATCACCTGGTATATTTAGTTCCTATTCCTGCTGCAACAAATTACCACCAATGTAGTGGCTTAAAACAGAATAAATTTATTCTATTACAGTTCTGGAGGTCAGAGTCTGAAATGAGTCTTAAGGGGTTAAAATTAAGGTATCCCAGAGCTAATTCTTTCAGGAGACTCCAGGGGAGAATACTTTCTTTGCCTCTTCCAGATTTGGGGGCTGCCAGCATTCCTTGGCTTGTGGCTATATCACTCTAATCTCTGCCTTTGTGGTCAAATAGTCTTCTCCTCTCTGATCTCTGACCCTCCTGTCTTCCTTTGTTATGGACTCTTGTGATTACATTGGGCACACCTGGATAATCCAGGATACTCTGCCCATTTCAATATCCTTAATCTCATCTGTAACGTCTTTCTTTACCATGTACTGTAGGTTAAATTGTGTCTCTTAAAAAGATAGGTTGGGCTTCCCTGGTGGCGCAGTGGTCAAGAATCCGCCTGCCAATGCACAGGACACAGGTTCGAGCCCTGGTCTGGGAAGATCTCACATGCCATGGAGCAACTAAGCCCGTGCGCCACAACTACTGAGCCTGTGCTTTAGAGCCCTCAAGCCACAACTATTGAGCCCGCGAGCTACAACTACTGAAGCCCGCGTGCCTAGAGCCCATGCTCTGCAGCAAGAGAAGCCACAGCAATGAGAAGCCCACGCACTGCAACAGAGTAGCCCCCCGCTCGCTGCAACTAGAGAAAGCCCACGTGCAGCAACGAAGACCCAATGCAGCCAAAAATAAATAAATTTTTTTTAAAAAAAGATATGTTGAAGTTCTAATCCTTGGTATAACCAAATGTGCCCTTATTTGGAAATAGTGTCTTTGCAAGTTAAAATGAGGTCATGCTGGATGAGGGTGGACCCTAATCCAATGACTCTTGTCTTCATATGACAAGGGGAATTTGGATACAGACTCACAGAACAGAACACCATGTGAACACACAGAGACTGAAATGACATACAAGGAGAGCACCATATGACAACAGAGGCAGAGACTGGAGTGATGTGTGTACAAGCCAACGAAGGGCCAAGGATTGTATTGTCAGCAACCACTGGAAGCTAAGAGAGAGAGACAGAGAACAGATTCTCCCTCTGAGCCTCCAAGAAGGAATCACCCTGCTGACACCCTGATTTTGTACTTCTGGCCTCCAGAACTGTGAGAGAATAAATTACCAGTTTGTGGTAACTTGTTACAGTAACCCTAGGAACTATACTGTGTAAGATAACACATTCTTAGATTCTGGGAATTAGAATGTAGACATCTTTGGGGACCATTATTCAGCCCACTTCCCACACATATTGCTCAGTCCTCCCTTCACCACTCCCTTAACACAGGACTCTCTGATAAGTGGTACCAAAGTACAAGTTGTAGTTCTGGAAATGCGGGTAAATGAGGCTTCCTTAAATTGCACACTGACTCTGAGTTGGTAAACTCAGGGCCACTGACTCCACCATGTGCACATGCTGTGATCTCACAGTATGCGAGGCAGGCGGCTAGGCCTGGGAGATAGACCTTGTGCATCCCCCCAAGGACCTTACTGCATGGGGTGTACCCTGAAGGGGCAGAGAGTAGAACCCAGTCTGTAACACACAGCACTCTCACACCACTAAGAAACAGAGCCTGAAACTTGTCTTAGGCTCTTCTGGATCCATTTAATAACAACACTTCTTTCTGGGGAAAGAAAGAGGATGGAAAAAAGAATTTAGAAAATTTCAATGTAACAACCCCTCACCCACTGGAAGAAGGGAAAAAATGCTACTCCTTATGGACTGATATGGAAATGGAGAGCAAAATGCGCAGAAGCCCCCCATCCTACCCCCACCAGTAGTCATGAGCATACAATAAGTATCAATGAATATTGGTATTATTTTCATCATGTTCACAGATGTGTTCTGCCTTTCCCCATAATCTGGATTGTCAACTATCTGGCTATCCTTCATAGTCAATGAATACTTCCCCCTGTTCAATCTGGAGAAGATGTGTATGAACTGGTTGGTCAATATTATGATAATGGGGGATATCCCTCAACCATCATTTGTGCATGGTCTCTTATTTCCTCTTTGTGTCACAAGAACACTAAGACTGTGATCCATCTGAGTTGGCAGAGCTGGACATGTTTTGGAAAGAGAAAAACAGAAATGTATAATTATAGAGGAAAGTCGCGTAGGCAAACCCATTGGATCTTATTCTTTGTTGAGAAGCCAGAACAGGGAATTTGGCTTCATGACATATTGGGAGTGTTCTGTTATGAATCTTGCTGTGGTAGAGAGGTGACAGGTTTACTTGGTTGTCCTTATGTTAGTGGGGAAACTTTCACTTGAGACAGAGGTAGGGGTATCTTTCCAGTACCTGGATCCCATCTACACAGCTGGATGCAGGGTGTTTTGAGGCTGCACTGCGGCCAGAGCACAGAGCACTGTCAGGGAATTCAGGCATGTGGCTTCCATTCTGACAGGAACACATTAAGCCAGATCTTTCCTGGATCATGAATAGAGTTCAGAAATGAATAGTAATAGCAATAATAATACTTAGTTGATATTGATTAAGTACTTTGGGGTAACAGGTGCTCTCTTAAGTACTTTACACTATTATTTTCCTCTGAGGAAACTGAGGTTTAGTAATTTGTCCACTATCACAGATATAAAATACCAAAGTCAGGATTTAAAGCTAGGACTTTCTAACTCCAAAGACTAAGCTTTAAACCGTCTTACTCTAATCGTCTCTGGAAATTCATATTCCATGTTAAATAAATAAAACCCACTTGGTTTTGGTACTTTTTCTGTAACATGCAGTATGGAAATTATGGTGAAAAGCAACAGAAAGTTTAAGCATGGTTTCTTGCAGAGCCCATTTTGCTGGAGATTGGGGTGAATTCAGGCCAATGAGAATGTCATGAGCTGAAAAGACTTTGCTGGGACCCTGTGATGTTTAGAAAATTACTTTCCAGGATGCCTTAATCCCTGCTGTCACAGTATGACTCTCATTCCTCTCGTCTGTCTTAAGCAGAGATGGAGATCCGCCAGTAACTCTTTCCTCAAAATAAGCCTTCCTTGTGCCTGAAGATTCTTCTTTGGACTCCTGTCTTAGTTTCCTTTCTATGTAACGCACGCAAAGCGTCATCCTGCTAAGGTGGGAACTTAGATACTCTCCTTTTCATAGCTCACCAGGTAGCTCTGAACTTGTAGCTCCTGGGCTAAGCATTCTAGCAAGCTTCTCATCTTGCTGGGAGCTGCTTCCCTGATGACGGTGGTTTCGCTGGGCTTTTGTAGGCAAACAGCTCTGTTTTTTCTCACCATTGATTGGGATGGCACAGGGACCAGCGGGCATCTCCAGCCAAATGACCGGAAAGACCCAGGACAAGAGGGCTGTCTGCTCTTGCTGTGAGTCTTCTCTCTCCTCAGTAGCCACTTGGAAGCCATTGGTGGTACTGAGCACCGCTGGCAGCCCCAGTTAATTTTGAGTTTCCAAGGGAGTGGATGAAAAACAAAGCTGATCTTAATTCTATTTGTAGGATGGATTTGCTGAAAAGTAGGAAAATGGTTGATACTCTGTTTCGTTCTGGTGAAATATTGGAGCTGGTTGCTCATAACAATACTGTAAGTACCCTACAAACAAGGCGACTTGCAGTAACAAATGATGTGACTATCGTAGCCCTTGTGCCTGACCGCAGTGGGAATTACTTAGATAACTAGGTAGTACCCTGAGAATTCCCAAAGCTATTTCAGGCTAATAAAAGGAAACCCACACCAAGCACACAGTGTTTTAGTTTGGACAGAGGTTATTTTAGCCCTAAGCAGTGGCTGAGAGGCAGTGATTGATGTTTTCCCATCATGAAGCACAGTTGGTTAGTTCCTTACTTCATCTCAAATTTATTGTCACGGAAGGACACTTGTTTGTTACAATATGCCAAGAAGGAAAAAAAAAAGTCGTCAAAGGTCAGATAGTTATTAATCATTTTAACTGAGGAAAGGATTTAAAAATCAACTCCATGGTAGGGCCTCTTTAAATGCCTTACCAATGATCCGTTCTAAAAAAAACCTTCATTTATAAGTGACCGTTTTCTCCCCTAGTTGTCAAAAGGCAAGATGTTTTCCCCTCCTTATTATCCTGTGGTCCAGATGCACTAGTTATGGTTCATCTCATTTCATAATAACACATACATCACATTGGTGCACATAATCAAGCAGCACCTGTTTCACAAAGCCTGGCCAACAGCGTTCATTAGGCAACAACCAGTAGAGGGCAAGTATGGTTTGATGGGGATGGAGGGTGAAAGCTATTAGAAGTAGAAAAAGACAAAGGGTTTAGATAGGGGAGATTCCAGCTAAGCCAACAATGTGCCAATCCATGCAAGCGTCTCCTAGGATCTTTTCTTTATCTGCCACCTACCTCTCTATGCAGTTATATGGCAGAGAAGCTCACTGGTCATTCTGCAGTTTGATGCTTCCTAGGATTTGGAGACTGACGTGATCTCATTCCTTATCCACTTCCAAGTGACCAGTTACTCTTTATCATCAAACACTATTTAACTGTTTCATGCAGGGCACACAAGTAGGATTTTTAGATGATCTTTAAAGGCAAAACGTGGTTCCCTTGGCCCTGCAGTTAGGTGAGTAAACAGGAGGAAGGCTTTTGGCAAATGCAACCAAGGGCCCTCCAATAGGCATTTCACTGTAAAGTTCGTGCCTTTGATGGGAGCAGGTGGGAAGTAGAAAGACAGCTGGAAAAATGACATGTGCAGGGCTATCAGAGTTTCCAAACTCTTCACCCTGTTTCTCCTGATGTTGTTGTTCTTTTTTTTTTTTTCTATTCCACCAACCGAATTTTGAGCTGCAAACCCTAGAATAGATAAGGCAGAAAGCAGTTTCACTTAGGGCTTCTTTAGAAATTCATTACAAACTCATTAAATTCATGTTTAACGTAAAGTAGAAGTTTGGGGCCTTGAATAATCAGGTATGTTTAAGGGAAGATATTAAGATCTTAGCTACATTTTCTTACCATTGCTCTTCTGCACATTGACTAGCTGGGATAAAGCCCAAAGCCAGGATCAGAAGGGCTGGTATTTGAATAATCTTTGTAAACAATCCCTGGCTCTGCACCCCACTGGTGGAGAGAATCCTCACTGGAACACCATCTTGGCGACCATAACTTGGTGGAATTTGCAAGGAAGGCCTAGCTCCACTGTACGGTTTCAGCACCCTTGCTTTAGTCAGATTGCTCTTGGAGTGAATATACACACATATATTTATGTACAACTACAAAAGCTTCCTCTTGTTTCTGAATAATACATTAGAAACAAATGCTTGGCTCTTTTGCTACATTATTTCTCAAATTTTTCACCCTGGTTCACTTATCAGTTCAACAATGATGACTGGGTAAAGCAAAGGCACTATTTTGGTGAAGAAGACCTTGGAGGTGGAGATAATATCTACTACATCACTCCCTGTCAGAGCTTTCCATGCACTCAGAATTAATCCACGCTGCTTATCCTGGTGTCCCAGGCCTACATACTGTGGCCCCTGCGTGTGCCTCCAACCTGATCTTACATGATTATCCTCACAGCTCTTTATGCTCCCACCATTGGGTACTAGGCAATATACTGTTGGGAAAATGGCATTTCTGATATTTTTTCCCTTCCAATATGCTGGTCATGCCTATGAACACCAAAGAAGTTATCTTGTGCTAATTTGTAAAAGTCTGCTTATTTGAAACTTTGTTCTAAGGACATATGAATACAGTTTCACTATAGACTGAGTTTTAGGGCTCTTCGTCCCCCCCAAATTCATATGTCAAGCTACCTCAGAATGTGACTGTATTTAGAGATAGCCTTTAAAGAGGTAATTAAGGTTACATGAGGTCATATGAGTTTGCCTTTATCCAATTTAGCTAGTGTCTTTATAGGAAGAGGAGATTGGGACACAGACATGCACAGAAGAAAGTTTATGAAAAGACGGAGGGAAAAGACAGCCACCCACAAGCCAAGGACAAAGACCTCAAGAAACAATCATGTTGACATCTTGATCTTGGACTTTAGCCTCTAGAATTGTGAGGAAATAGGTTTCTGTTGTTTAAGCCACCCAGTCTGTGGTACTTTGTTATGACAGTCCTCACAAACTAATGCAAACTCTATCCCCTTTTTTATATGAAGAAGTTGAAGATTACACATAATTCATTCATTTATGAACTAGCCTAGTATATCTTTTATTGATTTGGGGGAAAATGTTTACATGTATTTTTTTAGGAATGTATTATCAGGGTTTGCTGTCAAGAGTGTTATCAACTTCCCCTGACAAGTCTACAAGACCCCCTTGAAGGGGAGGAAATAAGGGACTATAAGAAGAATTAAAGCAAATGCATCAGTTATCAGGAATTGTGGTATTTATGATAGTAATACTGGTGAGTCATCCCATCTTCAGGGCATGGTCAGGATAGAGAACTGTGAGCTGAAATGATGTCATAGGCTTTGGAATGAATATACAGTTTATAATTTACAAAATGTGTAGGTACTCTTTTGAATGGACAGGTCTTCAGTGGTTTAACTAGTTGGTGTTGTAGAATGAGCATCGATGTAGAAATCTGGAGAGCTGGGTTTTAGATCTGTCAGTAGGTCTGTGGAACCTTGGGCCCTCTACTTTTCCTCTGTGGATCTCACAGTCATCATCCTTGAGCTAAAGGGATCATCCTAGATGACCTTGTAGGTCCATTCTACCCTTAACATTTAATGTGTGTCCCCAATGGGTAAATGTGGTTGAAAAACATTCCACACCTCTTTGACTTTTTGGTGGGCTTAAAAGCAGTCCATCCAGTTACTAGTTATAGAAGTCAAACTGTAGAAAACTTAGCTCTGCTTCCAAATTTTTAAGGTGTTAGAAGCATTATAAACCATTGTTCCTTCAATGTCCATCTAGTTATTTCATCCACATTTTCCTCTCCATGGGGTCAATGCTGTGCAGTATTGTAAAATGAATCTGTCTTCTGATTGATAGTATGAAAAATGCTACATAGCCTCAGAACCCAAATGGGTTGTCATGACGACTGATGACATTTCTATCCTGCATAGTGTACTGGGAATACATGGCCTGTGTGTCCCTGCAAACTGTTTCATGTTATTTTTGCAGTGGGAAAGCTGGAGCCAGGAATGGTGTGAAGGTAGAAAGTTATCCAACTCAAATCTTCAGATTATGGGCTTAACTTGGGCAGAGATGATGTTTTCTAATCATTGAATCCCTAGGCATTAAAGTAAGCACGTAGTACATGATTTTTACATAAATAAATGAATAAATATCAGAATTTTGCTGGTACATAACCCCCAACATAAAAGACTTGAGAGAGTGGCATGGACGTATATACACTACCAAACGTAAAATAGATAGCACTTTGTGACCACATAGAGGGGTGGGATAGGAAGGGTGGGAGGGAGGGAGACACAAGAGGGAAGAGATACGGGAACATGTGTATATGTGTAACTGATTCACTTTATTATAAAGCAGAAACTAACACACCATTGTAAAGCAATTATACTCTGGTAAAGATGTTAAAAAAAAAAGACTTTTACCAAGTCAATTAACTTTGGAAAGTTTTATTTATCACGGTGAAATCGACATTTATGGGTTTTGCTGACCAACATTTACTTACACTCCAATTTTCCTCTGGGATATCATTCCCTCTCCAACTCTTTGTCAGTGGGTTTTGGGTTAAAGTCACTTTGCCACCAGCCACAAGAGTGGGAAAATGACTTGGGCCTTGCCAATCAAAGCATTATATCCTTGTGCCCATAGTAACTGATTCAGAGATAGACATGTGACCCAGTTATACTGAGATACACTGCTGAGAGACAAAGCCACACATTCCTGTTTAGCTGGTCTTACCTGAGTGTTGATTGGTGTCAAGCTGTTGGCAACCATATTGCCATCAATGGAGCTTGAGGATGAAGTCATTGGAAGCAAAGCAGAGCCAAAAGATAGGGAGGGACTTGAACCTGGTGGCATTGTTTGAGCCACTCCTAAAGTTAGACCTTCCTTTGCACTTATCAATTTTATGAGCCAATAAATTCCCTTGTTGTTTAAGATACTTGGGGTTGCCGGTCTGGGAAGATGCCATGTGCCGTGGAGCGGCTGGGCCCGTGAGCCATGGCCGCTGGGCCTGTGCGTCCGGAGCCTGTGGTCTGCAACGGGAGAGGCCACAGCGGTGAGAGGCCCGCATAACGCAAAAAAAAAAAAAAAAAAAAAAAAAGATACTTGGGGTTGCATTTTCTGTCACTTTCAACAGAAACCATGTCTATAGAAATAGGCCTACGGTAAGCTTTGAGGGACAGTGGAAAAAATCCTGGTCCATGGACAAAACTCTTGACTGTTTAATTTTGGGCAAGTACCTCTTCGAAAATGGGACCAAGTATTCTAGACAATCCTATTCCTTATGTTTTTAAGGGGATCAAACTTGAAAACATGTTTTTGAAATGTTTTGTAAAATGTAAAACTTCTCTACTGCTGTTAGCTATTAAATTTTTGACAGTGGGGACTGTAAATGTTGCTGCGGAACAATGTTTGACTGGCAGCTGCTATGTCCATGGTACCTAAATACACATCTCTGTTATTTCATGCCTTAGGCCTAAAGGAAACCATGTGATGCAAAACAATTTTGGTTCAGATAAATCTTTGTTGTGAGGGGCTGTCCTATGCATTATAGGGTGATTGGCAGCATCCCTGGCCTCTACTCACCAGATGCCAGTACACCCTCTACCCCAGGTGTGACAATCAAAAGTGTCTGCAGATATTGCTAAATGTTCTTTGTGGGAACGAAGTTGTCCCCCTCCTCCAAAAGAGAATCACTGGTCTAGTGGATGGGTAGATAATTGTACCTAATTGTCTGAAAGAAATGGACACATTAAGTCAAAGATTTCATTTGTTAACTCAATTATGACATTTTATGGAGCACTACTTTTTTCTCTGTTATGGACTAAATGTTTGTGCCCCCTGAAATTCATATGTGGAACCTCTAACCTCCAATTTGATTTGGAAGTGGGGCTTTGGGGAGGTAATTAGGGTTAGATGAGGTCATGACGGGGGGCTCTCATGATGGGATTGGTGCCCTTGTAGGAAGAGACACCAGGGAGCTTGCTCTTTCTCTCCCCATGTACAAAGAAGAGGTCATGTGACCACAAAGCAAACTGGCAGCTGCCTACAAGCCAAGGGAGGAGGCCTTGGGATGAAACCTAGCTTGTTGGCACCTTGATCTTGGACTTCTCAACCTCCAGAACTGTAAGAAGTAAGTCTCTGCTTTTTTAGCTACCCAGGCTGTGGTATTTTGTTATAGTAGCCTGAGCTATCTAGTATAATCTCCCAGGCCCTGACCTAAGCTCTGGAGATACAGTATTAAATATAACACAGTCCTTGCCTTAGGAGTTCACAGTCTAGTGGGGAAGACATATACATACATGTCAACATGAAACTGAAATAGAGTCTGCCTAATGCTACACTCAGTACCCAGCCACCCCAGGGTGGGCAAGTGGGGAAGCAGTTGGGGAATGGACTGAGTTCAAGCTCAGTTATAAATAGGACTAAGTGACGTGAAACAGGTGACAAGGCCATTGCAGTCAAAAGGCACCATATGTGCACAGACTTCTTGGACTTGGTGGTGGTAGAGAACATGGTGTTTCTGGGGATTATAGTACCTGGTCTGGCTGCAGTGAGCAGCAAGAGATGGGAAGTGGTCAGAACTATGGCTGGGGTGGAGGATAGAGGCCAGATCATGATCTGGTATGCTATTCTAAGCAGCTCAGACCTATCCTATAGGTTTTGAGGAGCCTCTGAAGGGTTTTAAGTAGAACTATATCTTGCTAGATGTGTTCTTCAATATCTGGCTTCAAAGTGGAGGATGGGCTGGAGAGGGCATGGTTGGTTAAGAGGCTGCTGCAGTAATTTAGTGAAAGATAACATAGCTTAAACTAAAGCAACAGTTATGGAAATAGAGAGGAAAGAGGCAGATTATGGTGATATTCAGGAAGTGGTCTTGACAAGACTTGGTGACTGATTGCATCTGGCGGTAAGGGAGAAGGGAATCAAAGATGGCTCTGGAGTTCTTCTTAGTGTGTGTGTGTGTATGTGTGTGTCTGTGTCTCTGTTCCTTTTCCAGATACCATGGTTAAAACAGGGCAGCTGCGGTTTTCTCGTGGGGACTGAGAACTCAATCCATATTTGGGTGTTCTCAGGAAGGGGAATAAACTTCAATTTCCACCTTGGGAAGGGGCTGCACTTTAAGAACCTGATGTATCCTATAAAGATGCATATATGTGGCTGATGTCTCTGCCTGAAGGCTGATAAAAATACAAAGAGAAAACACCTTGTTTATAGCAGCCTTAATATATCCTGGAGGGCTATGTTCTTGGGGACCCTATCAAAGGAGAGAGACTGGGGGAAAATAGCTGTCTTGTGCTCACTGGTAACCCTCACAATAACTTCACTCGTGGCATTGATTTGGATTGCCCTCTGAATGTGAATTTCATGCTTGATGTAAGTCATCTCAAAACCCATGGAAAGAATTTGGGCAGAGGAAATGAGATTTGTGTAATCTGCTTTGGCCTCTGTTCTATTCTAGCATCTCCAGCAACTCTCCCTGCTCCTTCTTTTCCTTGGTGGTTTTAAGCTCTACTTTGTTATTCTGATTTCTCAGACCCTTTCCCAGCTGTGGTGTGGCAGGCCACAAGGGCAAGTCTAAGCTTGCCTTAGCCACTTATTTTTAGTTGGAAAATCTTGTTCAGAATATACATGAAGAAATTATTTGTCCTTTAACTCTGAATGACTTAATGTGGATGTTTCCTGACTGGTTCTTAAAATCAGACAAATCATTTGATCTCAAAGTGAAATCAAATGATTCTCCCAAGCCCTGCTTCTCCCTGCAAGGAGGTGACTTATGATATGTTTGAAGAGGGTGTTCCTCTGAGCCCAAACTTGTATTCATACCTGGGCTGTGTGTGAGTCTGTTGGCCTGGGGAGTCAGGCAGGCATCTATTTGCATGGGTTGGCTTATAAGGGGGCTTCTGTATGTTAGCTAAAGGAGTAGGAAGTATTTTTACATGGGTGCCTAGGGTCTGGAACAAGATAGAATGACATGTCATGAGTACTCCAGCTTACTCCTTGGACTGGGTGGGAATGCCAGTAGGGTAAGAGAGTGAGCCAGGGCTGAAGGAATTTGTTTTCAAAGGCTTAAGTGAGAGGGTGTGGCAGAGAGACAGAGAAAAGGTCACTATCGCTGCGTGGACATTACACTTACTTTTGCAGATCTAGGACTGGCAACTTTGGGAACATCCATATGGAGCATGGACGTTGGTTGCAGAAATGAGAAACATGAGAAACATAAGTAGACTTGAGCACATCAGAGTCAACTCTGGGGATCCCCAGGAAGAAACTGTGGGAGACTCTGATGAGGAGGGTCTGAAGCCTTCCAGAATAAGTTTGAGTAGGGTTTGAGTCATCTTACCTCATTTGTACTTAAAGGCACCTGAGATACTAGGTTCGCCATAAAAGCCCTGGGCAGGAAAACATTTATCTATATGTGCGGTGGAACTTTAATCAAAAACCTGGAGTGGGTCCCCTGGTAGAATTTCAGTCAATGTCCCTCATCTACTTATCACATTCTCTGACTCTTAAATGTCATCGAAAATCTCTGCTTTCTGAGTGACAAAGCAGAGAATGTGAGATTAGAAACAAATTGCCCGGCTAAGCTCTGGCCTGCTTAGTATGTAAAATCTGAAAGTGCCATTAGCTTTGCTGAGATGATAATCATCAAGGCTGTGGTCTAGCGTTTGTGAAAGAGAAGCCAAGACCAGGCTCTCTGAGCTGTTGATTTCCATCTAAATGTTCTGTTTGATTGTGTGTTGATTTGGGAATCTGACTGGTGTGCCATGCACTCATCCTCCCACTTTACTTAGGAAGCTTGAAAGTTAGAACATCCACATTTTAAAAATTTCAAACAGATCCACAAATGCAAGTATTTATGCTCCCCTATTTCCGTGAAAAATACAACAGGCTGTACTGAAAATTTTCGGCAAGTGCTATTTATGCTTATTGCGTGGCAAAGGTCCGTCTCAGCTTTGTGTCCAAGTAGTACAGCCCTGTGTGTCTGATTTGGATGTCTGGTTGGAAAAATGAATGATGCTACTGAACAACATCAAAAGTCAAGTTCACCCATCATCGTTGTCTATGAAATGAATGATAAAGAAGCTTATATAATGGGGCGGAAGGAAGAAAACAATCTAATACCCAACAATAGGAGATATATTAAGTAGGCTATGGTATTCTATAGAAGAATATGTTGCTATTTAAAATGATGACATGCTTAAGAAGAATATCTAATAACAAGGGACGATACCTATAGTGTAATTCTAAGTCAAAAAAGTAGGTTACAAAGATGAATATATACCTCCATATGGTATGTTCGTAGTCCTTGATATGTGGCAGCATTAAGGCTGTGCTTGCTCCTTCTATAGGTATAATAGGTCTTTTCTCTTCCTTAGACTACCTGGAAGGATGCTGAGTTCATTGGCAGTATCCTCCCAAGCTCATTAGTCCACGTACAACTTCCTCAGAGCTTGCATTTCCACCAGTTCTGACTCAAGACCATTTGAAATAGATAAAATGGTGGTCAGCCATCCTTTGCTGTCACTTATCTGCTACTCAGAATTTTGAAAACAATTATAGGCACCAATATCCTGCTTATCGTCTGCATGCCAGCACTTGTATAAAAGCCAGTTACAAGGCATTTGTCATTGTTTTTATACCATAACTTGATAATTTTATTTAGACAGGGGCATTTTGTGTTGATAAATCTAGGTAGATTACCAAGTCAGAATACATTTATTAAAATACCAATTAGATCTTGCTCCCTCATCCATCTTAAGACCTTTAATTCTTGTGTGGTTTTGGCGGGGTGTTCCAGGAACCATGTTCACCTGAGTAAATGACTTAAATCAAATAGGTATTTTGCAAGGATTACCTTTCTTGAAATTTCAAGGCAAGCCATTCTTCATGTATTCTGTGAATAATAAGCAATATTGTTTTCAAGTCTTACTACTTCATTGTTGGGATACAGCATGGGAAATAGCAAGTCTAGGAGGCTGAAGCTGAAAGTGGTTGTTTTCCAAAGGGAAATAATCTCCCAAGGTGCTTACGGACTTGGAAAGGGCACAACCAGTGACACAAGCACAGCGGAAAGTGGAATTAGCAACAGTTGGGGTCTGGAGGAAGAGATGGAGCCAGTGCGAAGAGCAGATGCTATTCCCTAAATGATTGTTTTGGATGTTCTTAAGATGAACACAATGTCTTTTCCCTCCCCTCTCCCAACTTTTATTTTCTGCCAAAACTAGTTGATAAGAATAATATTTCTTTTTTCCTGAAATGTCTTTTCAGGATTGGGTATTCTGCTGCTTGCTACCTGCCACTGACACCTTGCATGAAAACATCTGCAGCGGGTGGCAGTAAAAGAGTTTCTCCTGAAGGAGAAACAGAAAAGAAGACAGGAGTTGGGCAGGAAGGAAGGTAAAATATGAGGAAGCAGAGATGAGAAAAATGGAATAGACTGATTTGGAAGACAAATTCTTTAGTAAATCTTTATTGAGCACTTCTTTGGGGCAAGGCATTATGAGTGTATTTGGTTGACAGTGTCAAAAATGAAAGGGTGAGCAAGCTCAAATAAGAGGTAGAGTTTATTGGAAGGATACTGGTGTAGCTTACAGAATACAGAGAAGAGAAGAAAGCTGGGTTCCCTATGGCTTCTGTTTTCCTCTATAAGTTGCTTTTATTCTCTTTAGCAACAGGAGGTTCCTCCCTGAGCACGAGGGAACATGGCCTCAGGCAGTGAACTAACACCACTTTATTTGAATGACCCAAGATTTGACAGCTCAGCTTAAACAATCTTGTGATGGACTCTGGCCCACCGTTAGTCACATACCTCCCTTTAACCAATCATGTTGCATTGGGGGGATGGTAGGCTATGATTGGCCAGATCTGAGTCATGCACCCGTGACTGGTGGCTGGTGGCAGGGTACCATGATTGACAGTTACCATGAGAACCATGTTTTGAGTTGGAGAGAAGATATTCCTCAAGGAAAGAAGTATTATAAGGAAAGGTGGGAGTGGGGATGGGAAGTGATAGCAAACTCTCCCTGAACAACAATTGAAGGGAACTGAAATGAGGAATACAAAGATGAGTAAGGTAGACAGAGATACAGAGATATACACTGTCCTCAAGGAATATATGTCCTGTCAGGGAACTAAGACATATTCACAAATACCTTTAACATCCAGAGATGAAAGCAAAAAATGAAAGAAAAAAGAAAAAAGAGAAAAGAGAAAAATGAGGAGAAATAGACAAGAGAAAAGAAGGAAATGTGTTGAGGAGAGAGCCGATAGGCGTAGCTTTTATAGAATAACAAATGCATGAGGTTGTAAGATGACTAAAATGATAGCAGTGGGAAAAGAAAAAAACCCAGTAAATGCAATATGAAATGTACTAGCTCAGCTAGTCTACACAATATCTCAGAGGACATGGTCCCTGTGCAAGTTCCTTGTGTGGTCATTTTTTTAAAACAAAGCAAAGCAGCAACTCAAGAGACCTCATTTTCCCTTCTTACTTTGCAAATAAGCTTATCTTCCAGTTACTAGTTAGCTTTATTTTATATTCCATGGACATAACTCACTGTTTCCTTAAAATAAAAAGATGAAACATTTGGAATAGGAATTGCTGACAAACCAAAATGGCAGAGAACACCCAGGATAGAATGCTTAGGAAAGGGGTGGGGCTAGGTCAGGCAGAGTGAGAGAGAACGAGGTCTCTGTGTTTATCAGTTTGGCTGTGGCAGATGCATTTTACTAGGAGCCACAGGCTTGGCTACTATGCCATGCTGTGATACCAGCTTGCTATGTGGCCTCAGGCAAGTTATTTCACTTCTTTGGACCTCAAATTTCTCATCTGTAAAATGAGAGAGATTGAATTAAATCAGGGATGGCAAACTGTTTCATCATAAGTGCCAATTCTGATCAATTAACTATGAGAATGGGTTCAGTGAGAAAGATTTCAAGCAACGAGACAGGTAACATGTTAAACCATCAGCTGTCATGAGTGCTTCAGTGGGAATTGGTTTGCTAGGATTTTTCCATGTGAGAGATGAGGCATTTTCCTCCTGGGGAAGAGTATGAGGAAACTGGTCCAGACTCCCATCCATGCAACCAAGCCGAGGGTCTCTCCATCTTTACTGGTAACATCTGTGGAATGAGATTTTCGTATATTGCTTTCCCAGTTAGCACTTTATAGTGGTTTGAAGCTGTTTTTTGATACATAGCTCCTTGAGAATCTAACTATAGTCATGGATCTCCTACCAAAACACATAAATATCCCCCTTTTTCGCATAAAATTTCAGGGGTTTCATAGTCCTCCTAAAGACCAAACATAGCCCCAAAGTAGCCTTCCAGGACCACTGATATTAAATGAAATAAAACTGTAACATCATGTCAAAACATTTGTAATTATAAATTGTGAAATTAGAAAAAAATATTATGTATTTTAATCAAGTTACCTCTGTCAAAACTAAGTAGCAGCCCACCTGCCTATACATACTACATGTTTAGCTCCTTCAGTAGGAAAAATTCAAGGATTTCTCTTTTAAATGACTGGTTGTTTCACTTAAGTAGGATAACAATTGAGTTAAGTAGTCAGTCACTTTAGAGGTGAAGAGACTTGCTTTAGTTTTTTCACAAGTACAAGGAGGTGGTTAGACTGATGGCCCCTTAAGGTTGGTGTCAGTTATAATGCACTTCACGTTCTAGTGTACAGTTAACTAATTCACTGGCACACCGTTTACTAATGGAATCAAGTTCAACTCTTTAACTCAGTTTATGCAAGTAGATGAGTGGCTCTTCAACCTAGTGGGCATGCAAATCACCTGGCCTGTTAAAATGCACATTGCCAGGTCCAGAGCACAAAATTTGGGATCTCTGAGTATGTGAGAGGGGCCAAGAAATATGCATTTTTAAAACAGTCTCCTGGTGATTCTCACGCAAGTGGTCCCGAGGTCCCACTTTGAGAAACATGGCACTAGTGGGAGGCAAAGATCGTGTTTTTGTTCTGACACAATACCTTGTATAAAATAGATCATAAGTGCTCATTAACTTGAATTATTCCTGCTTTAGTGAATCACAGGAAAATTGCCTGAGCTCAGAAACGTTTGGCAGAGTGTTGCATACCATAACATACGAAGCAGTGGAAAATGTTAGCACCAAACCATATGTCTTAGGAATCCCAACTAAATTTCCTGCACGATGTTTTTTCAGTATGTTGATCATTTTAAGCTGCTCATTTTCTAATCCTGAAAAAGGAGCCATGAACGTTCTATAATTCAGTAAAAATGAAATAGATGATGTGGTGACGTCCTTCTTTTTCTGTTATTCTAATGCACCTTGCAAATAGATGCTTTTTGATGATATGGACGTTTAGGTCACCTTAGTGCCATTTCATCAATGTTTGAAACTGCTCTGGTTTTCTTTTAAAAATAAAACAAAAATCGTCTCTTTTTTTCTTTTTAAACTGTGAGTAGGATGCTTTTCAAATGAATCACTAGAATAAAGGTAAATGGAATCACATGTGTTCACTCCTTTTATGTGCTAGGAATGTTGATAAGTGCTTTATAGCCGTTGTGCTAAGCCTCACGACAATCCCTTTAAGAAGCAATTGTTATACCCATTTTATGGCTGAAATTATGGATTCAGAGAAGTAAATTGCTCAAAGTCACCCAGCCAGTAGCCAGTGGAATTGGAAATTGTCTTTATTTAACATTTTAATGACCCTTTTCCAGCATACTTGTGTTATCAGGACTTACTGAAGTGATTCCTTGGAACAAACTTTGTGTATCATGACTATAATTTGTCAGTGGTCCACCTGGGACAGAGAGAATGTTTTGTATTGGATCAGATTCATACTCCAGTGGCAAAGACTAAAACAGAGCCTGATTGTGTGTGTGTGTGTGTGTGTGTATGTGTGTGTGTGTGTGTGTATAAATCTCCTTGATATTAGGGGAAAAAATAGGTTACTGATAAGACTTCAGTTTATCCAAATTGCTTTCGTCTGCTAATCTAATTTTATTATTATATGTATTATCTTCTAAGTCAAGCCCAATTTTTCTTGAATTACCTCAGTTTTCTTTTCCTATCACTTTTTATGTTCTCATTATGTGCTAGCTACCAATATATGTATATACATACACACACATACATACATACAGTTAGTCTTCATAGTTGACATAGGAGATAGACATTATTGCCATAGGAGATAGACATTATTGCCATAATTATTCCCATTTTACTCCTGGAAGAACAGATTTGTAGCAAGATCAGATGATTTATTCAAGGCCAAACATATTAAGTGGGAGAACCAGGGTTTGTTCTCGAGCCTGCCTGACTTTGAAAGCCTGTTCTCATAGCTTCTTACGAGCTCTAGCAGGTATCGCAAACTCGAATGCCAGACTAGTCATGAAAATGAGTGTAGCTGGCAGGAGTAAAAAGAAGAAATTACTTGGCTCTTTTGGTCACTTGTCTGTTTTTACAGTTTAAATAGGGACCTGAGAACAGAGAAATGTTTTTCTGCTATTAGAAAATTTTAGGTCAAGTGCAGTGATAAAGGACAAGCGATGTCCATCCTTGGCATTGAGAAGCGATGGGGAGTCTGTACTGCTCTGAACTTGGCCATTTAGAGGAGCAGCCATTACTCCTCCCAAGCCAACTGCTGCATGAGAACATAATGATCTAGGGGGACCAGATTTTCTGAGTTTTCAAGAAAAGTTGGGACTCTAGATTTTTATGTAACATCCCTTAATTTTTAAAAATTGTCTCAGGTTTTTTTTCTTAATTTTAAAATGTCAGCTAAGTAAAATAAGTCTGCCAGCCAAATTAAATTTCTAGACCACTTATTTTCTACCTCTGTATTACTTATTTGACATTTAAAAATAAATAGAAAACCAGTGTATTACATAGCAGTCAGCTTTTCTGACTTCCCAAGTAGACCATGATAAGTTCCTCTTCCTTCTGCTTTATTAAATTCCCCCATTCTTTCGTTATGTGCCTGGTAGAGTTAACATGTCTACAATAATGATGATGTTTGAAGTCCTTAAAACTTGGTCTTTCTTGTTCTAAATATGATGTCATGCCCTTTTGCTTATGAAAAACAATGTGGCAATGTAAATTATTTGTCATTGTAGTCGCTGTTATCAGGTTTTTCAGATAATGCCTTCTCTTGGTTAAGAGCCTGTCAGCGGAAGCCGCTGCCCCCCCCCGCCCCCGTGTGCCGTGTTATCATCTGCTGATGATGCTGGCCCAGAAAGCATGTGGGAAGTGGGTCTTGCCACCTACGGACATCACCAGTAGACAGAGCCCTCAGCTCTACTAACCTGTGAAATTGTTTCCCACTTTCCAGCACACTAAAAGCTAATTGCTTCCTTCAATGAAACAAAACTATCCACTGAGCCAGTTTGTTGAGCTGGGAAATTACTCACCTGTGACAGTTGGCTTGTTGCTGGGGTTTTTAAAGAAATGTTAACTGTTGGGACGTAATTAACCTTGAAGAGTGAGCTGACCATGTGGGCAACTTTACCTTTCTGGGCAATCTTTGTCTCTTATTTTAAAACCCGAAATCCACTCTCCATCTGAGAAGTGATTTCCCTTTACTTGATGTTAGTAGTCATGTTTTTATGGTTGATGCAGGGATTAATAGTTAAATTAATTACATTTTGCAAAGGAAACAACAGTATTCATAAACATAATATTCAGTACATGGATGTTAAATGAAGGAGGAATGTGTAGCTCATGAAACACTATTGCTGATGTGAATTATGGTAATCCTCTTAAAAGGCCAGAGGGAGGGAAGATTAAGCTCTCTTGGCCTCATGCTTCATCTCATTTACTTACACCCCTGTTTTTCAATCAGTTTTCATGTAATGCTCTACATGACACCCTTTTGGATTTGGTACAAGGAGCTGATAATGTTTTGCAGGCATCACCCAAAGCCGATTCCTTCATTCTAGTTGAAGTGATTAGAATATTGGCCTAATTAGTATCTGAAATACATGTCATAACACGGTTGGATATAGTGGTAGTTACTATTCAATAGGTCACATAAAACACTTCATTCTGCATTTTTAATATAGCACACGCTGTGAGAGGCAACAGAGCAAAGGTGCCTTTAGTCGGAGTATCAACACATATTCCCTAAAGATGGAGGCTATTAGCTGGATGGACTGTCTCTGGGGAAATAAGAGAAGCAGAGTTCGCTGTGTCATTCCAAAATGGAAAAGGGAAGCACACGAGGAGGGGAGCTGAGAAATGTGCTGTGGGGTTTAGGTGGGGAGGGGGCCAGAGGTGAGCAACAGAGAATCTGTGGGTTCACAGTTTTTTGGGTCTCTTAAAAAGATGTTCATGCTATTTTTTCTTTCATTCTTACTTTTTTTAGCTTCATAAAAATGGTAGTTTATTGAAGAAAAATAACACCATATGAAATTGTATAAGGAAAAACCGATAGTTGGTCTTTTACCCTCTTCATTCTGCCAAACAGATAAGACCTTGGTTAACGTACTTTACCTCTCTGTAATTTGCTATGTATCCTTGTCTATAAATCAAATATAACAGTAGTATCACCTTCATAGGTTTGTTGTGAGGTTTAAATGAATTAATGTATGGAAACAGCTTATAGCAATGTCATTTCAGATCAGTGTATCTCTCTGTCTGTTGATCTAATTTATCTGCTATCTTATTCCTCCACTTGCTTTTCACCAGACCAATGTATCAGGAATGCTATTTCATGTTCTCACGTAGAGACTATCTCATTCTTTTAACATCTGCTTTATATTTCAAAATGTGAACACACTGTAGTTATCAGTCCTCTTTTAATGAATATTTACATGATTACCATTATTAGGCTATTACAAACAAAATTCTGCAATAAATATCCTTGCACATATACCCTCTCTACACTACCAGAAATGGGATTACTAGGACACAGGATCTATGTATTTAAGTTTGATAAATATTACCAATTGTCTTTTAAACAAGCTGAGTTGACTTACACTTCTGTTAATAGTATCTGAGACTTCCCTTTTCTCTACACTTTTGCCAGCATCAAGGGAAGTGATTTTGTTGTGTGGTACTCATGAGTACCTTGTTGTGTGTGTGTGTGTGTGTGTGTGTGTGTGTGTGTGTGTGTAGTTTTATTTTGACTCCACTGTCTGGCACACTGCTTTCAGCCATCCACATACCCAAAGGGCAAAGAGCAGCTGTATTTGTAGGAGCATATTTATAGAGCTGCTCTATCTAGTTTTCCAGGGAAACAACTTTGGTTTTAACTTAGTGACCTGTTGTGCGGATGTGACTCCAAAGTAGAAGCAGTCCACATCTGGACTTTTCTCTTCCTCTCTGCTGTTCTAAAGCTAAAGTCCTATGGGACTTTAATGAGTGTTTACTCTTTAGAAGAGGCAGACCTAGTGTGGTGGCAAATGGAGTTGACTGCCAACCACCAATTACAATTATCTGGTTCCTTAACTATCTCCTGCACTGCTCTGCCATAGTGTGGAACATTCTCCCCTTAGGATTTAATTTTCAGGGACTGTATGAAAAACTGCACTTTATTTCTTTGTCCTCCCTTTAAAAGGCTATTGTTTTTGGCCTTGGGAACCGGTATCATGGAAAGAAAACTGATCTTGGGGTCAGGAGACCTCGATTCTAGTCCCAGGATAGCAAGTAGTTAAGAGACTAGAGGTCTGGGTCCAAATTCCACTCTGCCCATTACTTCCTAGGAAATACTGGGGAAAATATTTAACTTTTTGAAGATTTAGGTTCTTCCCACATAAAATGGTTATAATAACATTTCCTACTGCTATCAATCAACATTCTTGATTATAGGTAATAAAAATGGAGTCTGGCTGTTTTAAGCAGAAGGACTTTTTTTGTAAATGTATCAGGACTTCTCAGATTAATAGGAGGCTATAGATTCAGTTCTAGAAAACAGGCAAGAATTGGGCTCCTTGGAATGCTGGCCACAGGCACAATCTGGCTAGGGTGCCCTTGGTCTCCACTGTGAATACTTATACATTATTCATATTTACACCATTTCACCAAGGTTCGAATTTCTGAGGGTAGTAATCAGTTGGCCCAGGCTGAATTAAGTACTGTGATACCCAGGCTGCCAGGGACAAGGAAAAGGAGTAACTGCCTCATTTGTCCTCTATGATGGAAAACATGATGCTGCCTCCAACAAGACCATGAAGGAAGAATAATGGAGTGATTAATAGCATGGATTTGGGATCTAGATGCCCTGGGTTCAAGTCCTAGCCCCAATCCTTAATCCATTTGTGCTTCATGGGTACAATGAAGATGGTTAAGATACGTACCTCATTAGAATTATCCTGAGGATTGAATGCATTGATATGTGTAAAATTCTTAGAACAATATCTGACATATAGTAAGCTCACCAGAGTTGTCTCTTAATATTATTAATTTTCTCAGATAGGAAGGAGTTAATACTGGATAGCCAAACACAAACACAAAAACTGACAAACAAACCTACCCCACCAATATCAACACTTACACATAATAAACATTCAATACTGATGGCAGTTTTTTTTATTACAATTTATGAATTCCAGCTCTGCAACTAGCTTGTTTTCAACAGCCTGGGCTATTATTACCTTCTTCATCTGTAAAATGAGAGGGTGGCACATGACATTTAAGGTATCTGACAATTGTTAAATACTATGAATGGGACTCAGGAAAAGGCAGAGAGACTGTTGGGAAAAGATAGGGAATGTTGTGCAGTTTTTGTTGCCAGTTAAGATAGGCACCAGCCACGTGTGGCTGTCGAGCATTTGAAATGAGGCCAGTCTCTACTGAAATGTGATGTAAGAGTAGAATACACAGTAGACTTCAAAGACTTCATGCAAAAAGAATGTAAATCATTATAATAGGAATTTTTGAACTATTGGTTACATGTGGAAATGATATCATATATATATACATATATATATGGTTAAATAAAACATACTCTTAAAATTAAATCCCCCCATTTCTTTTTTTTTTTTTTCCCCCCATTTCTTTTTACCTTTTTTTAATGCGGCTACTAGAAAATTTAAAATGACTTACGTGGCTCACATTATATATCTATTGGCCATTGCTGGGCTAGAGCAGTTACATAATTGAATACTCTGGAAACAGTTTAATGTTTGAGCCCTATATTAGTCAAGATATTTTCATTTTCAATTGACAGAAATCCAACTCAATTTGCTCTAAAAAATAGGAGTATTTGGAATATAATGGCTCATCCATAACTGAAAAGTACAGGAATAGCCTATCTTCAGACTTGATTAGTATCTAAGAACTAAATCTATGTCATTAACACCCTGTGTGAGCATATATGTGAACTCTGTTTGTCCATCTCTTTGCTCTGTTTTCCACTGTGCTGGCCTCACTCCTAGGCAGGTTCTCATTTCATGGTAACCAGAGCACTAATACATCTAAAGCTTTATACCTCCTAGTCTAGGAGAACAAGAGATGGTCTCACCCCCTTAGTTCCAACAAATCTAGCTTGGGTCATGTGCCCATGCTTGCACTAATCACTGTGGGATGGCATATTATGCTTTGATTACCCAGACCTGGGTCACCGGGCACTCTCTGGATCACAGCTGGAGACAGTCAATTTGAACCCCATGGTCCAAGAATGAGCATCACCAAGAAAATATGGTTTCTGTTCCTAGAGCTAGTTAGAATGGCTTGCTAGGCAGGGAAAATCAATCATCAGAGGCTGTCAGGGGGAGAAAGAGGGTTCCTCTTCCTCGGTTCTTTATCTCATGCTTACCTCTAAGTCATCATCTTCCACTCTTCCTCACATACTTCATCCAGTCAGTCACCAAATCCTATTAATTTGCCTATTAGACAGCTTCATACATAACCCAACATCCCCTGCTCTTGCATTAGCTTCCTATCTGTTCTCTTTAGTTTTAATCTCATTTTGCTGAAATACAAAATCTACTTTCCACACTACTTACAGAGTTATTTATTTAATTAATGAAACATTTTTTTTAAAAATCATGGGTGTAGAAAACTTTACAAAACAAAACATATGACAATGAATTATTCTAAAGCAAACATTTTTGTAACCACAACCAGGTGAGAGAAATAGAACACTGCCAGACACTCTAGAAGCCCCTTCCATGAGCCCCAGTCCAAACACAGTCCCTTTGTTCCCCCCTGTAACTTTTATACTAAAGTTAAAACCACCCTAACTTTTATACTAAACATTTCCTTGACATTTTTATAATTATTTCTCCATCTTTCTTTGCATTACAATTAAACTATTAAAAACTCAGCCTTCTTTTTCTTAAGTTTTTTATTGGGGTATAGGTGTTTTACAATGTTGTGTTAGTTTCTACTGTACAATGAAGTAGAGTTCCCTGTGCTATACAGCAGGTTTTCATTATCTATTTTATACATATTAGCACATATATGTCAATCCCAAGCTCCCAAAACATCCCCTTCCCCTTTCCCCCCTTGATGTCCATATGTTTGTTCTCTACGTCTGTGTCTCTATTTCTGCCTTGCAGACAGGTTCATCTGTACCATTTTTCTAGATTCCACATATAGGCATTAATATATGATACTTGTTTTTCTCTTTCTGACTTACCTTCATTCTGTATGACAGTCTCTAGGTCCATCCACGTCTCTACTAATGACCCAGTTTCGTTCCTTTTTATGGCTGAGTAATATTCCATTGGATATATGTACCACACCTTCTTTATCCATTCATCTGCTGATGGACATTTAGGTTGCTTCCATGACCTGTCTATTGTAAATAGTGCTGCAATGAACATTGGGGTGCATGTGTCTTTTTGAGTTATGGTTTTCTCTGGGTATATGAAAAATATTCTGTAATGGCTTACAATGGAAAAGAAGCTAAAAAAAAAAAGAAAGTGGATATGTGTATAACTGATTCACTTTGTTGTACACCTGAAACTAGCACAGCATTGTAAATCAACTATACTCCAATGAAAATTTTTTAAAAATTAAAAAGAAAAAAAAGAAAATGAAGGGTACAAAAAAAAAAAAACTCAGGCTGTTTGAACTGTGGAGTTTCTCGGAGTTTAGATTTGGCTGAATGTAAACACATCAAATAATTCAGTATGCTCCTCTGCCCTTTGTATTTTCTGCAAAATAGTAGCTGCGTCTAGAGACTGGATCTGACTCAGAGTAGATTCCTTGGCTAGATTATGATGACACATATCTGGTTGTCTTTCATTTTGTGATTAGTGGCCATTGATATTTAATACCTATATCTATTAAGTCATTGTGATTTGTAAAATGGTGACATGTGATTCTATTATTTAATTTTTAGTTATTTATTTTTAACCCTTTATTTATATAAAACTCACATGTCATAAAAGTCATCCATTTAAAATGTACAATACAAAGTTTTAAAAATATATTCATGTGGTTATGAAAGCATCACCACAATCTAATTTTAGAATATTTTGTCTCCTCTCAAAAGAAACCCTGTACTTATTAGGAGTTATTTCATATCCCACCCCAGCTCACCCTCAAGCCTTAGGCAACCACTAATCTGTAGATTTGCCTATTCTGAACATTTCATATAAATGGAATCATACAATATATGTTATCTAGTACTTGATTTCTTTCACTTAGCCTAATGTTTTTAAGGTTCTTTCATGTTGGTGCATGTATCAGTACTTCATTTCTTTTTAATAATGAATAATATTCTATTGTATGGATATGCTGTATTTCATTTGTTCATTTATCAGTTAATGGATATTTGAGTTGTTTTCACTTTTTTCTCTATAACAAATAATGCTGCTATAAGCATTCATGTACACATTTTTATGTGGACATGTTTTAATTTCTCTTGGATAATACTTCTGAGTGGAATTGTTGTGTTATATAGTAACTCTATATTCAACTTTTTAAGAAACTGCTACACTGTTTTCCAAACTGGCAGCACCATTTTACATTTCCACCTCTGAAGTATAAAGTTTCCAATTTCTCCACATCCTTGTCAAAACTTATTATTATCTGACTTTCTGATTATAGCCATCCTTTTGTGTGTGAAATAATACATCATTCTAGTTTTGATTTATATTTCCCTAATGACTAATAATGTTTAGTAGTTTTTCAATGTGTTTATTAAGTGTAGATATTTTATGGAGGAATGTCTATTTTTGTCTTTTGTCCATTTTTAAATTGGGTTATTTACCTTTTCTTTGTTGAGTTGTGAGAGTGTTTACATTCTAGATACAAGAACCTTATCAG
Organism: Physeter macrocephalus; assembly: GCF_002837175.3. Classification (NCBI taxonomy): domain Eukaryota; kingdom Metazoa; phylum Chordata; class Mammalia; order Artiodactyla; family Physeteridae; genus Physeter; species Physeter macrocephalus. The sequence goes on from NC_041221.1 coordinate 139,738,161, forward strand.
ATACATTAACTGCAACTATTTTATCCCATTCTATGGATTATCTTTTTCACTTTCTCAGTAGTATCATTTATAGTACATAGTTGATAATTTTGATGTAGCTCACTTTACTGTTGTTGTTAATTGTGCTTTTAATGTCACATCTAAGAAACCAGTGGCTAACGCAAGGATAAAAAGATTTATCACTCTATTTTTTTCTAAGAGTTTTATATTTTTAGCTCTTACATTTAAGTTTGTGATTTTGTTTTTGAGTTACTTTTTGTTTATTGTGTGAGATAGGAGTCCAACTTCATAATTTTGCATGTGGATATCCAATTGTCCCCGTACCATTTGTTCAAAAGACTTCTTTTCACATTTGTTGTCTTGGTATTCATTGAAAATCAGTAAATATAAATGTAAGGTTTTATTTATGGACTCTCAATTTTGTTCCATTAATTTAAATGTCTATCATTATGTAGTATCACACTGTTTTGATTATGGTAGCTTTCTATTAAGCTTTGAAATCAGGATGTATGAATCCTTTGATTTTGTTCTTCTTTTTCAAGGTTGTTTTGGTTATTCTGAGTCCCATCCATTTCCATATGAATTTTAAGATCAGCTTGCCAATTTCTGGAAAAAAACACATCTGGGATTTTGATAGGGATAGTTTTGGATATACAGATTTATTTTTGGAGTATTGTCATTTTAATAATAGTAAGTCTTTCATCCATGAACATTTCAGCATTTCATTAAAGAAGGTTATTTAGATATTCCTTAAATTCTTTCAACAATTTTTTTCTTCTTTTTAGTTTGCAAGCCTTGCATTTCTGTTGTTAAATGTGTACCTTCGTGTTTTGTTCTTATTGATGCTATTGTAGCGGAAATTGTTTTCTTACTTTCATTATTGGATTACTCATTGCTACTATATGAGAATTTGATAGATTTTTTGCTGTATTGATCTTGTATTCTGACACATTGCTGAACTTGTTTATTAGGTCTAATAGGTTTTTTTTCCCTAAATTTCTTTGAATGTTTTTTATAGAAGATCATGTCATCTTCAAATAAATATATTTTTACAATATTTTTTCCTCTCTAATCTGGATGCCTTTTATTTCTTTTTCTTGTCTTATTGCTCTGGCTAGAAACTCTAGTACATGTTGAATAAAGTAGTGGGGGTTGACATCCTTGTCATTTTCCTAATCTTAGGGAGAAAGCATTTATTCTTTCACCATTAAGGATGATGTTAGCTGTAGGTTTTCTGTAGATGTCCTTTATCAGATTGAGAAAGCTCTGTTCTTTTCTAATTTGTTGAAAATTCCTATCAAAAAAGGTATTAGATTTTGTCAAATGCTTTTTCTGTATCTACTGAGATGATGATATAGTTTTTAGCCTTCATTCTATAAAATAATTTATTACATTAATTTATGTTTGAATATTAAATCATTCTTACATTCCTGGGATATATCTGCATTGGTTGCTATGTATAATGCTTCTTTACATGTTGCTGGATTGGGTTTGCTAGTAATTTGTTGAGGTTTTTGTGTCTATATTCATAAAAGATATTTTTATGTTATTTTCTATCTTGTGATATCTTTGTCTGATATCAGGGTAATAATGGCCTCCTAGGTTGTATTAGGCAGTGTTCTCTCCTCTTCTATTTTTTGCAAGAGTTTTCAAAGGATCGGTATTACTTCTGTGAATGTGTGGTAGAATTTATCAGTAAAGGCATCTTAGCCTGGGCTGTTCTTTGTGGGAAATTTTTAAACTGATGATTACATCTCTTTACTTGGTATAAAACTATTCAGATTTTCTCTTGCTTCTTGACTCAGTTTCAGTAATTAGTGTCTTTCTAGGTTTTATCCATTTCATGTGAATTATCTAATTTTTGGACATACAGTTCATGGTAATTTCTTATAATTCTCTTTTATTTCTGTAATGTTGGTAGTGACATTTCTTCTTTCATTCCTGATTTTAATAACTTGAATCTTCTCTACTTCTCTACTGTTTTTGTTTAGTAGAACTAAATATTTGTTAATTTTGTTGATCTTTTCAAAGAACAAGCTCTTGATTTTGTTGTTTTTTCTCTATTCTTTCTATTCTGTATTTTATTTATTTTTGCTCTAGTCTTTGTTATTTCCTTTTTTTGAATTTTCCTGGGCATTGTTTGCTCTTCTTTTTCTAGTTTCTTAAGTAAAATCTTAGGTTACTGGTTTGTGATCTTCTTTTTTTTAATGTAGTCATTTACATATAAATTTCTGTCTCTGAGGAGTGATATAACTAAATGACATAAGTTCTGTTATGTTGTATTTTCATTTTCACTCATCCAAAAGTATTTTTGAATTTCCCTTGTGATTTCTTTTCTTTAACCAATTGCTTTCTTAAGAATGTTTTATTTAATATTCACAGACTGATTTCTAATTAAATTCCATTATGATTGAAAACAAGCGTTGCATGATTTCAATCCTTTTATATTTTTCAAGACATTTTATGGCCTAGCATATGTTTATCCTAGGGCATGTTCCTTCTGCAATTGAGAATAATGTATATTCTGCTGTTGTTGAATGAAGTGTTCTATAGATTTTTAGATTTAAGCTATTAAGTTGTTTAAGTTTTTTATTTACTTATTCTTCCTAGTTTGTTTTAACAGTTTTTGAAAGTGGATATTGAAGTCTCCAACTACTATGTTGAGTTTTTGTCCATTTTTTTTTTTCCCTTTCTAGTCTGTCAGGTTTTGCTTCATGTGTTTTGGGGATATGCTGTTCATTGCATATACAGTCCTCCATTGGTATCCAAGGGGGAATTGGTTCCAGAACCCTCATGTGGATACCAAAGTCTGAGGATGCTCAAGTCCCTTATATAAAATGGTGTTGATTTGCATATAACCTAGGTACATCCTCCTAAATACTTTAAATCATCTCTACATTATTTATTTATCTATTTATTAACATTTCTATTGGAGTATAAATGCTTTAAAATGGTGTGTTACTTTCTGCTTTATAACAAAGTGAATCAGTTATGCATATACATATATCCCCATATCTCTTCCCTCTTGCATCCCCCTCCCTCCCACCCTCCCTATCCCACCCTTCTAGCTGTTCACAAAGCACCGAGCTGATCTCCCTGTGCTATGCGACTGCTTCACACTAGCTATCTATTTCATATTTGGTAGTATATATATGTCCATATATACACTACCACTCTCTCACTTTGTCCCAGCTTATCCTTCCCCCTCCCTGTGTCCTCAAGTCCATTCTCCAGTAGGTCTGTGTCCTTATTCCCGTGTTGCCCCTAGGGGTTCTTCATGACCATTTTTTTTTTTTTTTAGATTCCATATATATGTGTTAGCATACGGTATTTGTTTTTCTCTTTCTGACTTACTTCACTCTGTATGACAGACTCTTATTTGTAGTTTTTTAAGGAACCTCCATACTGTTCTCCATAGTGGCTGTATCAATTTACATTCCCACCAGCAGTGCAAGAGGGTTCCCTTTTCTCCACACCCTCTCCAGCATTTATTGTTTCTAGAGTTTTTGATGATGGCCAATCTGACCGGTGTGAGATGATATCTCATTGTCGTTTTGATTTGCATTTCTCTAATGATTAATGATGTTGAGCATTCTTTCATGTGTTTGTTGGCGATCTGTATATCTTCTTTGGAGAAATGTCTATTTAGTTCTTCTGCCCATTTTTGGATTGGGTTGTTTGTTTTTTTGTTATTGAGCTGCAAGAGTTGCTTATAAATTTTGGATATTAGTCCTTTGTCAGTTGCTTCGTTTGCAAATATTTTCTCCCATTCTGAGGGTTGTCTTTTGGTCTTGTTTATGGTATCCTTTGCTGTGCAAAAGCTTTTAAGTTTCATTAGGTCCCATTTGTTTTTTTTTGTTTTTATTTGCATTTCTCTAGGAGATGGGTCCAACAGGATCCTGCTGTGATTTATGCCATAGAGTGTTCTGCCTATGTTTTCCTCTAAGAGTTTGATAGTGTCTGGCCTTACATTTAGGTCTTTAACCCATTTTGAGTTTATTCTTGTGTGTGGTGTTAGGGATTGTTCTAATTTCATACTTTTACATGTAGCTGTCCAGTTTTCCCAGCACCACTTATTGAAGAGGCTGTCTTTTCTCCACTGTATATCCTTCCCTCCTTTATCAAAGATAAGGTGACCATATGTGTGTGGGTTTATCTCTGGGCTTTCTATCCTGTTCCATTGATCTATATTTCTGTTTTTGTGCCAGTACCATACTGTCTTGATTACTGTAGCTTTGTAGTATAGTCTGAAGTCAGGGAGCCTGATTCCTCCAGCTCCGTTTTTCTTTCTCAAGATTGCTTTGGCTATTCGGGGTCTTTTGTGTTTGCATACAAATTGTGAAATTTTTTGTTCTAGGTCTGTGCAAAATGCCAGTGGAAGTTTCATAGGGATTGCATTAAATCTGTAGATTGCTTTGGGTAGTATATTCCTTTTCACAATGTTGATTCTTCCAATCCAAGAACATGGTATATCTCTCCATCTATTTGTATCGTTTTTAATTTCTTTCATCAGTGTCTTATAATTTTCTGCATACAGGTCTTTTGTCTCCTTAGTTAGGTTTATTCCTAAGTATTTTATTAATTTTGTTGCAGTGGTAAATGGGAGTGTTTCCTTAATTACTCTTTCAGATTTTTTGAGGCTTAAACTTTCAAAACTATGTTGAATAAAAGTAGTCAGAGAGGGCAGCCGTGTCTTGTTCCTAATCTTAGTGGAAATGGTTTCAGTTTTTCACCATTGAGGACGTTGTTGGCTGTGGGTTTGTCATATATGACATTTATTATGTTGAGGTAAGTTCTCTCTATACCTACGTTCTGGAAGGTTTTTATCATAAATGGGTGTTGAATTTTTTCGAAAGCTTTCTCTGCATCTACTGAGATGATCATATGGTTTTCTCCTTCAGTTTGTTAACATGGTGTACCACATTGATTGATTTGCATATATTGAAGAATCCTTGCATTCCTGGGATAAACCCCACTTGATCATGGTGTGTGATCCTTTTAATGTGCTGTTGGATTCTGTTTGCTAGAATTTTGTTGAGGATTTTTGCATCTATGTTCATCAGTGATATTGGCCTGTAGTTTTCTTTCTTTGTGACATCTTTGTCTGCTTTTGGTATCAGGGCGATGGTGGCCTCATAGAATGAGTTTGGGAGTGTTCCTCCCTCTGCTGTATTTTGGAAGAGTTTGAGAAGGATAGGTGTTAGCTCTTCTCTAAATGTTTGATAGACTTCTCCTGTGAAG
>NC_041221.1:139744701-139752887 GCF_002837175.3 Physeter macrocephalus
TCTAATTTTATTGATTTGAGTCTTCTCCCTTTTTTTCTTGATGAGTCTGGCTAATGGTTTATCAATTTTGTTTATCTTCTCAAAGAACCAGCTTTTAGTTTTATTGATCTTTCCTATTGTTTCCTTCATTTCTTTTTTCTTTCTTTCTGATCTAATCTTTATGATTTCTTTCCTTCTGCTAACTGTGTGGTTTTTTTGTTCTTCTTTCTCTAATTGCTTTAGGTGTAAGATTAGATTGTTTATTTGAGATGTTTCTTGTTTCTTAAGGTGGGATTGTATTGCGATAAACTCCCTCTTAGAACTGCTTTTGCTGCGTCCCATAGGTTTTGGGTAGTCGTGTTTTCACTGTCATTTGTTTCTAGGTATTTTTTGATTTCCTCTTTGATTTTTTTCAGTGATCTCTTGGTTATTTAATAGTGTATTGTTTAGCCTCCATGTATTTGTATTTTTTACAGATTGTTTCCTGTAATTGATATCTAGTCTCCTAGCATTGTTGTCAGAAAAGATACTTGATACGATTTCAATTTTCTTAAATTTACCAAGGCTTGATTTGTGACCCAAGATGTGATCTATCCTGGAGAATGTTCCATGAGCACTTGAGAAGAAAGTGTACTGTGTTGTTTTTGGATGGAATGTCCTATAAATATCAATTAAATCCATCTTGTTTAATGTATCATTTAAAGCTTTTGTTTCCTTATTTATTTTCTTTTTGGGTGATCTGTCCATTGGTGAAAGTGGGGTGTTAAAGTCCCCTACTATGATTGTGTTACTGTCGATTTCCCCTTTTATGGCTGTTAGTATTTGCCTTATGTATTGAGGCCCTCCTATGTTGGGTGCATAAATATTTACAATTGTTATATCTTCTTCTTGGATTGATCCCTTCATCATTATGTAGTGTGCTTCTTTGTCTCTTGTAAGAGTCTTTATTTTAAAGTCTGTTCTGCCTGATATGAGAATTGCTACTCCAGCTTTCTTTTGATTTCCATTTGCATGGAATATCTTTTTCCATCCCCTCACTTTCAGTCTGTATGTGTCCCTAGGTCTGAAGTGGGTCTCTTGTAGACAGCATATATACAGGTCTTGTTTTTGTATGCATTCAGCCAGTCTGTGTCTTTTGGTTGGAGCATTTAATCCATTTACATTTAAGGTAATTATCGATATGTATGTTCTTATTACCATTTTCTTAATTGTTTTGGGTTTGTTATTGTAGGTCTTTTCCTTCTCTTGTGTTTCCTGCCTGGAGAAGTTCCTTTGGCATTTGTTGTAAAGCTGGTTTCGTGGTGCTGAATTGTCTTAGCTTTTGGTTGTCTGTAAAGGTTTTAATTTCTCCGTCAAATCTGAATGTGATCCTTGCTGGATAGAGTAATCTTGGTTGTAGGTTTTTGCCCTTCATCACTTTAAATATGTCCTGCTACACCCTTCTGTTTTGCAGAGTTTCTGCTAAAAGATCAGCTGTTAACCTTGTTGGGATTCCCTTGTATGTTGTTTTTCCCTTGCTGCTTTTAGTATTTTCTCTTTGTATTTAATTTTTGATAGTTTGATTAATATGTGTCTTGGGGTGTTTCTCCTTGGTTTTATCCTGTATGGGACTCTCTGTGCTTCCTGGACTTCATTAACTATTTCTTTTCCCATATTAGGGAAGTTTTCAACTATAATGTCTTCAAATATTTCTGCAGTCCCCTTCTTTTTCTCTTCTTCTTCTGGGACCCCTATAATTCGAATGTTGGTGCATTTAACATTGTCCCAGAGGTCTCTGAGACTGTGCTCAATACTTTTCATTCTTTTTTCTTTATTCTGCTCTGCAGTAGTTATTTCCACTATTTTATCTTCCAGGTCACTTATCTGTTCTTCCTCAGTTATTCTGCTATTGATCCCTGCTAGAGAGTTTTTAATTTCATTTATTGTGTTGTTCATGATTTTTTGTTGCTCTTAGTTCTTCTAGGTCCTTGTTAAACGTTTCTTGTATTTTCTCCATTCTATTTCCAAGATTTTGGATCATAAGTCGGATTCTGCCTCAGTTATTCTACTATTGATTCCTTCTAGAGAATTTTTTATTTCGTTTATTTTGTTGTTCATCACTGTTTTTTTGTTCTTTAGTTCTTCTAGGTCCTTGTTAAACGTTTCTTGTATTTTCTCCATTCTATTTCCAAGATTTTGGATCATCTTTACTATCATTATTCTGAATTCTTTTTCAGGTAGACTGCCTATTTCCTCTTCATTTGTTAGATCTGGTGGTTTTTACCTTGCTCCTTCATCTGCTGCATATTTCTCTGTGTTCTCATTTTGCTTATCTTACTGTGTTTGGGGTCTCCTTTTCACAGGCTGCAGGTTCGTAGTTCCTGTTGTTTTTGGTGTCTGTGCAGAATGGTTGGTTGGTTCAGTGGGTTGTGTAGGCGTCCTGGTTGAGGGAACTAGTGCCTGTGTTCTGGTCAATGAGGCTGGATCTTGTCTTTCTGGTGGGCAGGTCCATGTCTGGTGGTGTGTTTTGGGATGTCTGTGACCTTATTATGATTTTAGCAGCCTCTCTGCTAATGGATGGGGCTGTAGTCCTGTGCTCTGGTCAATGAGGCTGGATCTTGTCTTTCTGGTGGGCAGGTCCATGTCTGGTGGTGTGTTTTGGGATGTCTGTGACCTTATTATGATTTTAGCAGCCTCTCTGCTAATGGATGGGGCTGTAGTCCTGTCTTGCTAGTTGTTGGGCATAGGGTGTCCAGCACTGTAGCTTGCTGGTCGTTGAGTGAAGCTGGGTCTTGGTGTTGAGATGGAGATCTCTGGGAGATTTTCACCGTTTGGTATTATGTGGAGCTGGGTGGTCTCTGGTGGCCCAACATCCTGAACTTGGCTCTCCCACCTCAGAGGCACAGCCCTGATGGCTGGCTGGAGCATCAAGAGCCTGTCATCCACGTGGCTCAGAATAAAAGTGAGAAAAGAAAGATAGAAAGAAATAAAGAAAGAAAAATATAAGATAAAGTAAAATAAAAGTTATTAAAATAAAAAACAAAAATAATTATTTAAAATTTTTTTAAGTAATTAAAAAAGAAAGAAAGAAGAGAACAATCAAACCAAAAAACAAGTTCACCAATGATAACAAGTGCTGAAAACTATAGTGAAAAAAAAAAAACACAAAGAACCCAGCACAAATGGTAAAGGCAAAGCTATACAGACAAAATCACACACAGAAGCATATGCATACACACTAACAAAAAGAAAAAGGGAAAAAATATATATGTATCATTGCTCCCAAAGTCCACCTCCTCAATTTGGGATGATTTGTTGTCTATTCAGGTATTCCACAGATGCAGGGTACATCAAGTTGATTGTGGAGATTTAATCTGCTCCTCCTGAGGCTGCTGGGAGAGATTTCCCTTTCTCTTCTTTGTTCGCACAGCTCCTGGGGCTCAGCTTTGGATTTGGCCCTGCCTCTGCATGTAGGTCGCCTGAGGGCGTCTCTTCTTCGCTCAGACAGGACGGGGTTAAATGAGCAGCTGCTTCTGGTGCTCTGGCTCACTCAGGCTCCGGGGAGGGAGGGGTACTGATGTGATGGGAGCCTGCGGCGGCAGAGGCCTGCGTGATGTTGCACCAGCCTGAGGTGTGCCATGTGTTCTCCCGGGAAGTTGTCCCTGGATCACAGAACCCTGGCAGTGGCGGGCTGCACAGGCTCCCAGGAGGGGAGGTGTGGAGAGTGACCTGTGCTTGCATACAGGCTTCTTGGTGGCTGCAGCAGCACCCTTAGCGTCTCATGCCCGTCTCTGGGGTCCAGGCTTAAAGCCGCAGCTCGCACCCGTCTCTGGAGCTCCTTTACATGGTGCTCTTAATCCCCTCTCCTCGCACACCAGGAAACAAAGAGGCAAGAAAAAGTCTCTTGCCTCTTCGGCAGCTCCAGACCTTTTCCCGGACTCCCTCCTAGCTAGCTGTGGCTCACTAGCCCCTTCAGGCTGTGTTCATGCAGCCAACCCCAGTCCTCTCTCCCTGGGATCCAACCGAAGCTCAAGCCTCAGCTCCCAGCCCCCACCTGCCCCAGTGGGTGAGCAGACAAGCCTCTCAGGCTGGTGAGTCCTGTTCGGCACCAATCCTCTGTGCAGGAATCTCTCCACTTTGCCCTCCGCACCCTTGTTGCTGTGCTCTCCTCCGTGGCTCTGAAGCTTCCCCCACCCCCGTCTCTGCCCATGAAGGCGCTTCCTAGTGTGTGGAAACCTTTCCTCCTTCACAGCTCCCTCCCACTGGTGCAGGTCCCGTCCCTCTTCTTTTGGCTCTGTTTTTTCTTTTTTCTTTTGCCCTACCCAGGTACGTGGGGAGTTTCTTGCCTTTTGGGAGGTCTGAGGTCTTCTGCCAGCATTCAGTAAGTGTTCTGTAGGAGGTGTTCCACATATAGATGTATTTCTGTTGTATTTGTGGGGAGGAAGTTGATCTCCACATCTTACTCTTTTGCCATCTTGAAGCTCCCCCCCTCTAGATAATTTATACCTGGTGCAATGTTAATGCTATATAAATAGGTGTAAATACAATGTAAATGCTATGTAAATAGTTGCCAGTATGTTACAGATTCAAGTTTTGTGTTTTGGATCTTCCTGAAAACTGTGGTGTTTTTTTTTTTTAATATATATTTGGTCTGCATTTGGTTGAATCAGATGCAGAACCATGAATATGGAGGGCCAACTGTATGTTTATAATTGTTATATTTTCCTGACGGACTTATCCTTTTGTCATTATGAAATGTCTCTCTTCATTTCCAGTAATTTTTGTTTCTTTTAAAGTCTATTTTCATATTATTATTTGAGAATCATATTTTTAGAGTTCTCGTAGTATATATTATATTATATAAAATTAATATACAATCTCATTATATATTGTAGTGAGAATAATATTCTCATATTATTATAAAATCTATTTTCTTACATTAGTCTAGCCAGCTCAGGTCTCTTATGGTTTTTTTTTTACTTGGCATATCTTTTATAAACTTTTACTATTTGTATCTTTGCATCTAAAGTATGTTTCCTACACAAAGCATATAGTTGGATCTTATTTTATATCCCATTTCACAATCCTTGCCTTTTGATTGCATTGTGTAAACCATTAACATATAACATTATTGATATGTTTGGATTTATATATATATATATTTATATATATATTTTTGCTTTTTGTTTTCTATATGTCATGAGTATTTTTTTTAAATATTATTCTCCTTTATTACCCTCTTTTGTCATAAGTGTAATTTTTAGTGTACCATTTTAATTTCTTTTTGAATTTTTTATTTCTTTTCATAGTGGTTGCTCTAAGCCTTATTTCAAATTTATTCATAGCTTCAGGGAAATATAGAAGTGTTACTTTTATATGGCTCCGTTTCCTCCCATCTTTCCAACATTTTTGTGCATTTACTATTATACATTTTATGTTTATATATGTTGCAGACCAAAAATACGTTGGTATAATTTTCACTTTGCATAATTTTATGTCTTTAAAAGAAGCTAAGAGAAGAAAAGAAAGTGAGTATATATTTATTGAGTTTGTTATGTTAACTTTTTTATTTGCCCTTTCTAGTTCTCTTTATTCCTTCCTTTGGATTTGAGTTGCCATCTGGTTTCATTTTCTTACTCCAATACAGCTTTGTTCTGACAAGTCTTCTTTGTGTGCTATTGTCAAATATATTAATTTTGTATGATATAGGCTCCGTGTTACAATTATATCACATTGTTTTATGTAATTGCTTGTAAATAAGTCAAGAGAACAAACAAAATGAAATATGCAATTATACTATCTTTTGAAATTACCTGTATAATTACCTTTAATGGTACTCTTTGTTTTATCATGTGGATTCCAGTTACCATCTGGTATCACTTGCTTTTTAGCATGAAGAATTTTCTTTAGTTTTTCTGGTAAGGAAGATCTGTTAGCAACAGATTCTCTCAGGTTTTGTTTGCCTGGGATTGTCTTTAATTTGCCTTCATTTTTAAAATATAGTTTTGCTGGATATAGTATTCTTGGTTGATAGTTTTTTACTTTCCATACTTTGACAATGCCACTCCACTGCATTCTGACCTCCATTGTTTCTGATGCGAAGTCAGTTGTTAACTGTATTGGAGTTTTTGTACATGGTGAATTATTTTTCTCATGCTGCTTTTAACATTCTGTCATTGTCTTTCAACACTTTTATTATGATGTGCCTTGATGTGAATCTCTGTATTTATCCTATTTGGAGTTTACTGAAGTTCTTGGATGTGTAAATTAATGTTTTAAATTAAATTTGGAAACATTTTAGACATTACTTCTTCAAGTATTTTTTTCTCTCTTCTTTCCTACTGGTACACCTATTCTGGTGTCAAGATAATGAATTGGTTCCCTGTCATCCTCCATATGTGATGTTACTATATTTTTATTATCATCAATTCATGGGTTTAAACTTATGTAATCATTTTAAATTTATTGCATTTATTATCATTATGAAGCTCAAATTGTTCTATCTTTGGCCTGTGGGAGTTTCTTCAGTTTGTCTTCTGAGTCTTTTTGACATGACTTTAATAGTCATTGATGACTTCCTTGCCATCAGGTATGATGAGGTATTCCAGGCTCATCTGCTATATTTTCTACCTCTGACCTGGAATTAATTTTCTCCAGGAAGGTTTGGTTTATTTTAGTGAGAAATGGTATTTCACAATCACAATCTGGGTGCTAAAAGTGTTCATTGGTACTGGAGTAGTCATGTACACATATCTTATAAATTCATATTGATACTTACAATTCAGATTAAAAACTTCAGGGTTTTTACTTAAGCTCCTCTCTAGTATATCTGTTTTCCTTACCTCCACATCAGAAATCATGGTATATAATCAATGCACACTATTCTCTCTTTCTCCTAGATGTCATTTAATCTTAGTTCTACAAGTATATCAGTTTGATCAGGGAAGCAGGCTATTTTGAATGATACAGAGTAAGGGATGGGTCTTGGGGGTTAGGTTTTACATAATTGTGAGAGCTAGTGAAGAAGCCTGTTGAAGGCCATTTCCTCTGAGTCTGGCGTTGGGTCTGAAGCTGATGTAGGTAAGCAGGGAAGAAACACTGCACATGAAACAGAAAAAAGCAAGCAAAAAGTGGAACCCACAAAGAGAATCTGTGTCTCATGTTTGTTTCTCACCACCTACAACCCCAACAGTGTAGTGATTGCAGAAGAAATTGGTGCCCTTTGCCATAGAGTTGCACAGATGCTTGACTGAGGACTCAGAGAAGGCGAAGAAAGATATTTGATAGGAATTGAAGGGGGTTAGGACCTAGCTGATGCCAGATACCAACAAGGTGAACTAGCAGATAGCAACTACATGGCAAGCTGTAGTAGTACGTGGAGTCCCATACTGACATTCACAGAATAATGGCTACAGTTCTACTTCTGCTTTCCAAATTTTATGCAAATTTCTGTTATAGACAACTCTAATCCAGGAATATACAGGGAAAGGAATTCTGGAAAACACAACTATAGCTTGGTTAAATTGACTTAGCAGTAAACTACTACTTCAAATAGATATGTATTTATTGTTAACCACAAGTCCTTATCTTGGCACCTCTTTAGTCATTTTGGTTAGCTAAACCTTGTTGTATTATAGATTTTCCAGAAAATTCTCAAGAGAATATTCCCTTAGTAATTACAGTTGATAACAGTTTGTGCCACTTATACCTGTAAGATAGTTTTGCTAGATATAAAATCTTGGCTTATACCTTCTTTCTTTGAACACTCTAAATATGATATTCCATTTTCTTTTGGTGTGAAGTATTTCTATCAAAAAGTCTGATGATAATTTAATATTCTTTCCCTAATAATTTTTTTTTATTTTCCTTAAAGTCAAATATACATATATGAAATAATTGAATTTTCTTGATTTATAGTTCTTAACATTCTCTGTTCCCTTGCTTCAGTTTTCTTCTTTAGCAATGCCTATCATCTATTTGTTGAAAATATTTTTTGCTTATGTTCAGTATTTGTCACTTCATTTAGAACCCTTTTGATCACTTATTTTTTTATTTTTATAAGTATCCTTTTTTCACCTTTTATTTCTGTTGAGACATTTGTTGTGTTTTTGCACTCTTGTGTTCCTTCTAGCTGTCTTTATTTCTTTTTTTTTTTTTTTTTTTTTTGTGGTATGCGGGCCTCCCTCTGCTGCGGCCTCTCCCGTTGCGGAGCACAGGCTCCGGACACG